>NC_081568.1:60560331-60828613 GCF_022355385.1 Mustela nigripes | reverse complement strand
TCAAACTTTTTTTTTTTTTTTAAGATTTTATTTATTTATTTGACAGACAGAGACCACAAGTAGGCAGAGAGGCAGGCAGAGAGAGAGAGAGGAGGAAGCAGGCTCCCCGCTGAGCAGAGAGCCAGATGTGGGGCTCGATCCCAGGACCCCGGGACCACGGCCCAAGCCTAAGGCAGAGGCCCAACCACTGAGCCACCCAGGCGCCCCTGTAGTAGGTATTTTAAAACCATGTATTAAAACCTTTTAAAAAAGAAAAAAAATGCACAGACAACCCCCCAAACATCGCTTGAGCTCCTGCTTTGGGCTTAACACTTCCTTATACATTATCCTGCTTAACCCTTATGACCTCCCTGTAGGTTTGGCACTAGCGTCTCCACTTTGGAGACGAGCCTGCAGCTCAGAGAGGAAAGCGACAGGCTGTGTTGCACAGCGGGTGGGGTCAGAGCCAGGGTTCAGCCTCTTCCTCCACACACAGGAGTCTCCAGTCTCCCTTACCAAGTGCACGTTCCCCTTGCACTCAGGGATGCCACTGGCCTTCTCTGCTTGGGAGATGGCCTTCCCTGGGCCTTCGCCTGCCCTTCCTGGCACCCTCCAGCCCAAGTGGTTCTAATCCAGATGTGTCTTGCCCCTCAGCATCCCTTCGTCAGCAGCGTCACCAGCAACAAGGCTTTGCGGGAGTTGGTGGCCGAGGCCAAGGCCGAAGTGATGGAGGAGATCGAGGATGGCCGGGAGGAGGGGGAAGAGGAGGACTCCACGGATGCCACTTCTGTAAGCCCTGGGAAAGCGGGTCCTGAGGAGGGATGGGATCCCGCAAGCCTTGGGTGGGATAGGAGGGAATCGGGGTGGGGGCGCAGGAAGGATTCCGGTTTCTCCGCAGCTTAGGGATTTTAGCCCCCAACGCCACGGGTTAAGTAAGTCAGCACATGGGCCAGAGTGAGGCAGTGGGGGTGTGTGGGCCAGATTCTGTAAGTTTTCAAGAAAGAGCCATAATCTAGATTTTCACATGGGAACTTCCAATTTTTAACAGTTCGTAGCTGACTCATTGCTTCCCTGCCTTTTTCCTGTTGTGGCTCAGATGTGAGCTCAGCACCCTGTGGGATAAATGCAGATAAAGGCTGTGCGTGACCAGAGGCAACAGGCTGAGGGCTCCCGGCACCCCAGACCCTGTCTCCCAGCCTTGAGTGCCCAGGGGCCCAGGTCTTGGCACATTTGTAACTTATCAGCAGCTTCAGCACTTGGCTGAATTTAAATTTAAATTAAAGCTAATTTAAATTTTTACAAAACATTCAAGCCGAGCAAAACAATTCTGTAGGCTGGATTCTGTCCTGAGCTGTTGCTTTCAGATCCCTGGTCTGAGCCACTTGGGAAGGGCCTCTTCCAGGAGGGAAACTTGCTGTCCAGATGGTGCCATGAAGTGTGTGAGGCAGGGGCTGGCCACGTCTGTCAGGGAATGGACGGTATAATGCCGTCTCAAGTTGAATGGAATCCTGGGAGAAGCCAGAGGCTGGCCTGAATCCTTACCAGGATGAGGAAGGGAAGCACCGAGGAGGAGGGACAGAATCAGCGCAGCAGCCATAGCCTTTTATGGAGTCCTCACTGGGTGCTGGGCACTCTGCAACTCTGAGGGGAGAACCAGGCCTCCATTTTAGAGATGGGCAAAGTGAGGCCTGACGAAAGACGTGTCTGGTTGAGCTGATAGGCGGTAGGGCCACCAGGTGTAGAAAAACCATGATGGGAGAGGGAGGTGGTGTGTCCAGAGCCTGGCTCCTGCAGAATGCAGCAGATAGCAAGGTTGGGGAGGGAGACGGAAAGCAGTCACACTGGCCTGGTTCTCCCTAGGCAGGAGGCTGATCCTGTTGCGAGGGCAGTGGGGGCTAATGAGGGTTTCAGACAAGGGCTGGGCTTTGGTGTGTTGATGACAGGATCAGATCTGAATTTTTGAACCATCATTCTAGGGGTGTTGAATAAGGAGGAGGCTTAGAGTTCCTTCTGGAAGCTTCCATATCCAAGGTTAAAACCAGTGGCCATTAGGACCCAAGGGAATGTTTCGGTGTGATTCCGTCAATATCTTATTTGAAAACAAGCAGACTAACCTGTAAAACTTAGAGATCAACGTCAGGACAACTATTATGTCAAGGGGAGAGACAGACATAGGCAGGGTGTCTCTGAGGGGGGCAGTGTTCCACTCCTGACGTGGAAGGTGGCTGTGCTCACTATATTCATTCACTGGGTGTTTATGTTTTATCCACAGAAGTGGGTGTTCTATTTCACAATGGCAATGTTTCCAGTACTTACCACCCCCCCCCCCCAGAAGCTCTAAGAAACAAAACAAAACAAAACTTTAGAAACTTCGTGGATGAGGGATTGAATCTAGCTCCTGGATGGTTTTGGTTTGGTTTTTATGCGACTAAAAAAAAAAAAGCAAACAATCCCAAAACTTGAATTAGTTCAGGTGGTATCAGGTAAAAATCCAGATTCTAGCTTGTCTCAAAAAATTGGAAGGTCTATCTCACATTGTCACAGTTAGCTGGAGCAGAGTGGCCACTGCCAACTTCAGACAAGGGATGAGCTGTCCAGCTGCCCACAGTTGTCTCTGCTTCTAGAAGGAAGAACAGGTATTCAGTTAATTCACAACAAGTAGTAATTCTATTGTTGGTAGACAGTAGGGAGTAGTGAGGACTGTGGATCACTGGAGAGGGATAACAACAATACTTCCTTGGTCCTGGCCTACTTCACCCTGTGAGTGTCTGACTTTCCGGCCCTGCTACATCTCTGACTCTTGTCTTAGACATACAATAGCATGGTTTTAACTCTTGTTTTTTTTCCTAGCCTCTGGGGAACCATACTCAAGACTCTTCTGAGGTGAGTCAGCTGAGTCTCAATACCGACAAGCTTCTCAAAGAACCATCCTTCACCCCACTGCCACCTGGCCAGCCTCAGGACAATGTGAATGGGCCCAGCCAGCCCCCTGGGGACAGATCCCTCCAAACCACCAACCCCCCAGATGCAGCTCCTGGAAATGAGAATGGCCTGGCGGTGCCAGCACCATTACGGAAGTCCCGGCCAGTGTCAATGGATGCCAGAATTCAGGTATCTGAGGAGAAGCAAGTCGCTGACCAGGAAGTGAAGCTCAGTCCAACAGCTAACAAGTCCCCAAAATCAAGCCAGAGCCGCCCCAACAGCAGTGCCCTGGAGACCTTGGGTACTGAGAAGTTAGCCAACGGCAGCCTGGAGCTCCCCACCCAGGCCGCCCCTGGCCCGTCCAAGAGGGACTCAGACTGTGGGAGCCTCTCCACCTCCGAGAGCATGGACTACAGCACCTCTCTCTCAGCCGACCTGTCCCTGAACAGAGAAACAGGCTCTCTGTCCCTCAAGGTAATGCCACCTCTTCTCCCACAGGTTTGGGGCCGGAGTGGTTAGGACGTGTTTCAGCCCAGTTTTGGTTTTAGAAGCAGTTAGCGGCTGCCTTCCATTTTAAGTGGATCATGAGGGATTGCGCTTCTGTGAAGAGCTTTGAGCTCAACTCCTAGTGTAATCTCCAGAGTATCTGAGTTCAGTCTGGGATTCAGTCATGCCGGGCGGTTGGCTCAGGTTTAAATTTCAAATTGTGTGTCCGTTTAAATCAGGTTTGGTGAAGCTCGGGTGGGAGAAGTCAAGGAGGGAAGTTTTCTTGTTTGGGGGTCTGCCGTGCGGTCCCGCAGCTGACTGGCTGAGTCATGTATAGGGAGTGGGCTGGAGGCACTCTCGGGGATTGGTTGGCCTTTCTGGAGGTGGGTAACATTGTGAACGACAGTAGCCCCTGAGCTTGAGGGCTCAGCATGGAGGCCAACACTGTGACGTGCTTAAAAGAAAACAGAGGCCCCTTCATCATCTCCATGTACAAACAAGCAGACGGAGGCTTTGGTGGGGGGCGGAGAGCTGCCCAGACCCACAGACTATGGGCTCCGAAGCCCACATGCCATTCTGCTTTCCCTCTCGAAGGGCCGACCCCGCTCCCACCCACACTGATAAATCTCAGGAGGTCCTTGAACTCGCCCTTGGCCACTTGACCAGGCCACACTGGTCAATCAAGTGATTTTAGGGATGATACTGTAGCATTTTGGTTTTTTCTCCCATTGTTTACTTGGTGGGAACCACACGGTAGAGACTGAAAAATATTTGCTAAATGAAGGGAAGTGAAAGAGGGACGAGCAGGCAGCCAGCCCAACAGTTAGCTTCAGGAGGAGAAGGAAAGCCCAGTTTGAACATGTCACCAGGATGAGCGCAGACATGAGTGGGCCCCATGGCCCACATGATGGGCCCCATGAGTGGCATTGGGGCCCATCACCTGCCTTAAGACAGGTAATCTGTCCCTCCTCTGCTTAAAAAAATACCAACCAAAAAAAAAAAAGTAATTATAAAAAAATAAAGGCCAGAGCAGGGTCTCCCCTGCCTGTTCTCAAGGGTGTCAAGAACATTCCTTTGCTGGCCGACTGGCACCAAGTCAGGGAACACGGCGGTTCTGAAAAGAGTCCACGGGCTGCGTCAGCACCCTGCAGTGGGATGAGGAGCCTGTCACCTCAGTGGAGTGAGGGGAGGGCAGGAGGTGCCGTGACCAGTGGTAGTCCTGGTGTGAGGGCTGCAGCCCTGGACTCCCTTCTTCCCCGCCACTCCCCATCTCTCACCGGTAGTCTTGAGTTGAGCCCTGGGACGCCAAGCTGGGTACCATAGGAGGACCAGAGTCGGGCATGGCTGCTCAGTGCCGGTGGTGTCTGGGGCCCCTGGAAGCCTGGGGATCGGGGGAGCTGAGCCCTCAGGGAGCGAGGGCCGGCGCTGGTCCTGCTGAGCAGGAGCGGGGCTTCAGAGCCCACTTGGGGGGAAGGAGTGCAGTACGCCGCCCTGGCCTCCCTCTCTTTTCTGGCTGGATGGCCCTTGGGGCGGAGTTGGGAACCCAGGGCTGGGCTACTCCAGGAAGGGCCTTTGGAAGCCTATTGAGGTCAGAGTGGGGATATGCTGTGCTGACTCTAGGGCAGGCCCACAGGCTCTCTGCCAAATCAGGACCAGTTTTCAGAGGGTATTTGACACCCCCCACTCCGAGTCCTGGCAGCTCTCTGTGAATACTTGCGTCTGAAATGCATGATTAGTCACAGGAGAAGGTGAAGATGGTGAATAATTCCATGGGGGCTGCTCCAGACGGGTGTGGCCTCCTGTGGAGTTCAGGTCAGCTTGGGTTTGGCTTCCAAATCAGTTAGAACTTCAGTTTCCTGGGCTCTTTGGATTTGGCACTGTGGGTAAGAGAGTGTGGTCGGCAGTCGTAACTGTCGGATATAAATACCAAGTACAGAACAGTTGCCGTGAGCTGGGCTCTGTGCTGTGTCCCCCACGCGTTCTCTCACTGTATCTCTGTAACCACCCTGGGAGGGAAGTACTGCTGTTCTCTTCCTCTGACAAGTTTTGGAAACTGAGGCTTGGGCAGGACAAGGGCCTTGCTCAGGGTCGCAGGGCCAGTGTGTGGTGGAGGGAGGATTAGAACCTGGTTCTTTCTGTTGCCGCGTCCTCTGTGTGAGAGCGCTGGCAGCCAGGTGTCGGGCTGGGGGGCAGTGTTTGAAGGCATAGATCAGGGGGAGTCGAAGGGATAAGCTCAGACACTCAGGACCCCAAGTTCAGAAGCGTGGGGCAAGAAGGGGATAATGGACAGCTATGTCTTACCTGGATTTCGAGGCTACGGGACCAAGAAGGCTGTGGGCCACACCCCTGTGTCACCCACAGATTTTTAGCTGAAATCCTGACCTTTGCCTAATGATTCGGCCCTTCCAGGACTCAAGGCTGCACAATAAAACCCTCAAGAGGACACGCAAGTTTGTGGTGGACGGTGTCGAGGTGAGCATCACCACCTCCAAGATCATCAGCGAGGATGAGAAGAAGGATGAGGAGATGCGGTTTCTCAGGCAAGCCTGGGATGGGCCGCTGATGGCGGTGATGGGGGTGTGGTGAGAAGGGAGGGTTGTAGGCTCCTTTGGTTAGCAGTGTGAAGTAAGGGATCAAGGACACAAAAGGCAACTGGTTTTGCTCCTGCACCTCCCAGTCCCCCCATCCATTCATCTACCCGTCCACCTATTTACTCCTCCACCTGCCCATCATTTACCATTCTGTCCACCCACTCATCTACTCACCATCTGACCACCCACGCATCCACCCACTCCTCCATCTGCCCACATATCCATCCACTCATCCACTTACCCATCCATCTACCTGTCTGTCCACCCACTCATCTACCCATCATCCATCTGCTCACCCACCCACCCTCCCACTTACCCATCTACCCATTCATTCACCCATCCATCCATCTACTCACCAGCCACCTATCCCTCCACTCATCTACCCACCCATCTATCTATCCATCTACTCACCTACCTACCCACCCACCATCCATCCACCCACCACCCATCTATCCATCAATCTACTCACCCACCTACCCATCCATCCACCTGCTCACCTACCCACCCACCCATCTATCCACTCATCCACCCACCCACCCCACCCATTTCTCCACTCACCCACGCACCCATCCATCTACTCACCCACCCATCCTTCCACTGACTCACTCACTCACCCATCCACTGACCCACCCACCCACACATCCTCCCACCCACCCATCTACTCACCCACCCACTCACCATCCACCCGTCCATCCACTCATTCACCCACCCACCCACCTATCCACCCGTTCATCTACTCACCCATCCATTCATCTGCTCACTCACTCCCCGATCCATTGATCCATCTACCAAGTTGGGGGACATGGTAGCAATGCAGATAGATGAGACTGTTGCCGTTGTAAAACTTACATGTAATGGGCCAACACATGACACGCAAAGTCATCCCTGTTGTGGTACATGCTGTGAAGGAAGTAATGGGTGATATGGTAGCCCCTGGGTTGAGGGAGGCTGCTCTGGGTGTGGGAGACCCCGAGTGGAGTGGCGGCGGGAGCACGGAGCGCGCTGCAAAGCTAAGGCCTGAGGATTGACTGCGGCTTAAGAAGCTGAACAGATAGGGCTGGAGTGTGGAGCGCGACAGCAGAAGTCACGTGGGCTGCGGGCCAGGGTGGAGTGCGATTTTGTCCCAGGTACAGCCAGAGTAAAAAAGCTGGAGAGTGACTGGCTCTTGTCTCCCTTCTGAAAGATGGCTCTAGCAGCTGCGGGAGTATGGGCTGTAGAGGGCAACAGTGACATAGGGTGACAGCGAGATCCTGTCCAGCCCAGCTGGGCCGGGAAGATCAGTTCAGCATACATCCTGGAGGCAAAACCAGTGAGACTGGTGAGGGGAGGAGAGTGTGAAGCAAAGCTGTCTTCTGGGAGCCACCTTTGCATTTTGGAGGAGGTAAAGCCCTCCTCGGGGAGACCCTATTTTCCCCATTTTGTTGGTTTTTTTTTTTTTTTTAGATGTTTGTTTTTATTTACTTGAGAGAGAGAGAAGAATGAGCGGCGGTGGGGAGGGCAGAGGGAGAGGGGGAAGAAGACTCCCCACTGAGGAGGGAGCCCACTGGGGGCTTGATCCCCCCTGAGATCATGACCTGAGCCAAAGGCAGACGCTTAACCAACTAAGCCACCCAGGTGCCCCTCCGCCATTTTGTAAATGAGGAAACAATTGTTTCTTGGCAGGTAAGTTATTTGCCTTGGATCATCCAGGTGAGAAGGTAGAGCTGCTATTCTAAGTAGATCTGTGTGTGTTGATGATTCCGCCAGGCTTCCACTGGACCAGAAGCTTCCTGGGGCTGCCAGGGGTAGGGGGCTTAGCTCAGGGAGGCCTTGCAGCCACAGAACTCCCCTGGGGCCTGGCCTTTGCAGGGTAAATTTATCATTAGTTTGGAGAACATTTCTAGAACATGGAACACATTTATCTTTTTAAACAGAACAAGCATCCCAAAGCCACTCGGAAGCAGTTTTAGTGCTCTGGAGCACTTTCCCCTCTAGGGACTGCAGAGAGGAGAGGCTGACTTTTCATCAAAGGTGTTTCTGCATTTCTGCATGTACACATGTGTACATACACACACACACACACACACACACACACAGGCATTCTGATCACGGGGGCTGGGGAGGCTCACAATAGAGGGTGGGAGGGAGGATGGTTGCTCTTGGAGGATGACAGCCGCTTCCATTTTCTTGGTCACCTGGAGGCGACCTGTGCTCCTAAGGCTCAGACCTCAAGGGCTGCGTTTCCATCCCATCGTCTCCTCTCTGGGCGTTTCAGGTTCCTGGGTTAAAACTGTAGACCCACTATACCCCATCTCGAATCGATGCCTGCTGGCCCTGGCCCGAGACTCCCACCCTTTTGCTAAGGAGAGGAGCTGTGTGTTGCTCAGGTTTAAAGGCGAGACATCGCAGAGTCCAAGGGCCTCGGCCTCGGTCCCGGCCCAGAGCGCCGACTGTCCTGTACACCCAGCGAGGCTGCTGGGCTGCGCGGATGTGGCAGGCTCTCTTTGTTCCCAGGCTGGCTGTCACCCCCCCACCCCACCGCCATCCCACCCCTGGCCTTCATGGATGCTAGGATGTGCAGAGAACTGGGTCACACACAGGCTTTCGAACTGTGTGACCAGATACTCACCCTCCCAGACTGAGACTTCTAGGTCAGAATTCTTTCTCTTTTTCCCTAAAATTGCTGGTGCCCAGTGATCTCTTCCTTATAGGACATCAGCCCGTCTCGGCCTGCCTTCCCTTGTGAGAACCCAGGTGGGGCAGGGAGGTAGTGTTTGAACTTGGCTGCCCACCTTCTCTTGTATTCCTTCGTTATTTTGGCCAGGGGTTATACGAGTCTTAGTTTCTTCAGAGTCGGGATTTCTGTGTCTTCATTAACACTCAACTCTCTCACTGCCCAATGAGCAGAGACTCAGGTGGAAGCTTCTTTATGTGGCTGTGGAGAGTGTCTCTGGTTTCCCAGAGAACGGGCAGCAGCCTTTGCCTCTTCTTTCTCATGATCACTACAGCAGTTTCCACTTAGTTGGTAAAAACTTAGCTTAGTTTTAGCACCCAGTTACCATGTCTATGCCTGTCAGGGAGCACAACAGGCATCCCCGTATTTAACCCTCAAAGAACCTGAGAGGTAGACACGATCTGTGCCATTTACAGAGGCAGGAAGCGGAGCCCCAGTGTGAGCTTCCTTGTTCATGTGGCAGCAGTCTCTAAAGTGACCACAGTTGTGGGCATAGAAGTAAGTACAGAGGGTTGGGGCGCCTGGGTGGCTCAGTTAAGCATCTGCCTTTGGCTCAGGTCATGGTCCCAGGGTCTTGGGATCGAGTCTTGCTTCGTGCTCCCCGCTCAATGGGCAGCCGGCTTCTCCTCCTCCCACTGCTGCTCCCCCTGCTTGTATGCTTTCTCTGTCAAAATCTTAAAAATCTTAAAAAAGAAATCTTAAAAATCTTAAAAATTTTAAACCTTAAAACCTTAGAAAAAGGCATGAACTTATTACCAGTTCTCCTCCAGAATGTATCAGTCCATACAGCAAGGTATGAAAGTATCAATTGCCCTATTCTCTAGCCTTTTAATGAAAATAGAATTTTCAGTTTGCTCCTCATATCCATATTAGGTAATTTAAAAATTCCTTTTTGTTTTTTCTTTCATGTCTATTCATGTTTTGTGTTCCTTTTTAAAAGTAGGCTCCTCCTTGGGCCTGGGTGGCTCAGTGGGTTAAGTCTCTGCCTTCGGCTCAGGTCATGATCTCAGGGTCTTGGGATTGAGCCCTGCATTAGGCTCTCTGCTCAGCGGGGAGCCTGCCTCTGCCTACTTGTGATCTCTGTCTGTCAAATAAATAAATAAAATCTTTAAAAAATAATAAATAAAAGTAGGCTCCTCCTTTTTCTCTTATAGATTTGTAAGTAGTCTCATACATTAATCATTAGTGTCTTGCCTGTCCATAAATGTCAAATTCAGCCCGAGTTCTAGTCATGCCTCTGCCCCGTCCCACGCTCCAGCCTTCCACTTCTCCAGCTGTGAGTTCTGTGGTCGCTGAGCTGCACATTCTTCACTCCTCAGGCGCCAGGAGCTCCGTGAGCTTCGGCTGCTCCAGAAAGAAGAGCATCGGAACCAGACCCAGTTGAGCAGCAAGCACGAGCTGCAGCTGGAGCAGATGCAAAAACGTTTCGAACAAGAGATCAATGTGAGTTCGAGAAAGGACGGGTCCCAGAGGGCTTCTTGTCCCGTGTTTTCTTACAGGCAGTAGGGAGCCCAGTTCATGTGATTTCCTGATCTCACAAGGCTTTGACTTGTGAACACAGAATCTCATGAAAGTCTCAGTGCTTCTCTGACTCATTTGGGAGGGTCTCCAGAAGGGGATGGACCTTTGTCAAGCACCATGCAAGAACCTTGCAAGGTAGACAGTCTGGTCTCCCTTTTGCGCAAGGAAACGGAGACTCGCAGAGGCTAGGTGGCTTGTCCCAGGTCACGTGGCAGAAGTGGTCGAGCTGGGATTCAAGTCCAGGCCTGATCAGCTCTGGGCTCGCCCCATGTCGATTCCCATCTTTCTCCTGGGTAAAAAGCAGCTTTGCTAAATTTCTCCTTCTGCTTCTTCTAGGCCAAGAAGAAGTTCTTCGACACAGAGCTGGAGAACCTGGAGCGTCAGCAGAAGCAGCAAGTGGAGAAGATGGAGCAGGACCACGCGGTGCGCCGCCGGGAGGAGGCCAAGCGGATCCGGCTGGAGCAGGACCGGGACTATACTAAGTTCCAGGAGCAGCTCAAACTGATGAAGAAGGAGGTGAGTATGTGTTGGGCAGAGGCTGGGGGTGTCTAGATTGCAAGTGATCAGAACCCCAGCTGAGCCCCGCTTCCGGGAGCTCATGTCCATGTGTCTGGATTCACGGGCCCAGCTGCCCCATGAAGAGCCACTTCTCCGTCATTTGCTGTCTTGTGTTGACTTGACTCCAAGGCAGCTTTCTGGACATCCTCCAGCCTAGCAACCCCAGCTGAAAGAGAACAGGGGAGAAGGAAGGCATGGCAGCCCAGGGGGATCTGAGATGCTTTCAGCAGAAGGGGGAGCGGGTGCTGGGGGCAAACAGCAGTCCCCTAGTTGGGACCCACGTGGCTCTTCTTCTCTTTCCTCTCCCAGCTGGAAGAGGAAGGGGAGGGTGGCAAAGAGGCAGATGGCTGGAGACAAAAGGAGAGAGGCAGATTTCCCAGCCTACCCTGGGGAAGGCATCTGGGTCCCAAAGTACAGCCCACACCTCCCTCTGTGGAGCCTGTCGCCGGCAGGCGGGGGCGTACTTGGTGGGCCGTTCCCAGTGTCCGGACAGCCTCTAAGGGTGGTCTGTGGGGCTGGCGACCTTAGAGCCCGGCTCCCAGACCGGAGTGTGTGGGCGTGACATTTGTTGTATCCAGGAGGCCTCAGGCCACTGCAGTGCCACAGCTGGGGTGAGATGTGTGGGCACAAAACTTAAGGGAGCGCCAAAAATCTTGCTCATCAAATAATATTCTAGTGTGGTGTTTTAAAATAAAAACTAACTGCAAAATATTCACGGTGAACAAAATGTCAGCTACTTGAAGTCAGCCTCCAAGAGGACCAAGATTAGTGTAAGGTAATGAGTTTGAGTCCTGCAATATAGGGCGAGATCCTGTCTGTATTTACAATTTTGATATTCATGGGGCTCCTGGGGTGCTCATAGACGTCTGCCTTCAGCTCAGGATGGTCCCAGAGTCCTGGATCGAGTCCTGTGTCAGGCCCTCCACTCTGCGGGGAGCCTGCTTTTCCTTGTCCATCTGCCTACTGCTTCCTCTGCTTGTGCTCTCTGTCAAATAAATGAAGTCTTCAAAAAAAAAAAAAATTCGATAGTCATGATTTGGGACATGAATTTTGAGATTTTAAAATGTAATTTATCTTGATTACTGAAGGTTATGGTATTCCCTTTTATGCCCGGTGGGGACACCTCATTGGCCTTATCCTTCTCCTGGCCCTCCTGCTGAGAGCCAGGCCAATGGGCTGGGTTCGATGCTGTATGAAGCACACCCCCAGCTCCAGTGCAGAGAGCAGAGGCTTGGGAGTCTGGCCTGGTTCTGAGTCTTGGCTCTGGATCACTAACTGTGTTGAGCCTTGGACAGCAACTTTCCTGGGTCCCAGTTACCTCCTATCCAAATGAGAGCTACTCAGCACCTCTTGTATGGCCTATCCACACGCAGGGCACTGTGCTAGGTGCTGGGTGTACTGAGCAAAAGAGATAGGAACCCTGCTCTCAAGATGTCATTCACTGCCACAGAAGCCAGGAGGTTTTGGCCATTAGAGATGTACATTTTCTATACCCGTCTTTTTCTCCTTTCCTTTTGGCAATCCCCAAAACACGAATGTTACACCTTTGGTATTTTCCCGTAAGTCTCTAAAGCTTTAGTCTTTGTCATCCTTTCTCTTGGTTGTTCATGTTATATAATTTTTATTACTCACTCTTCAAATTACTGGCCCCTCTGTCACCTCCACTCCACCCCAGCTCTGCCCATTGCTTTCTGTGTTTCATGTCAGATGCTGTATTGTTTGGTCCTAAGTTTTTTGTGATCCTCTTTTTTGAAGATTTTATTTATGTGAGACAGAGAAAGGGAGAGCACGTGCCTGTGTGCAGGGGTGGAAGGGCAGAGGGAGATGGAGAAGCAGACTCTGCACTGAGCAGAGTCCGATGTGGGGCTCGATCCCATGACCCTGAGATCATGACCGGAGCTGAAACCAAGCATCACATGCTTAACTGGCCGAGCCACCCAGGTGTCCCTTGTCTCTTTTTTAGGGTTTGTATTTCTCTGTGGCAACATTCTCTCTTTCCATTAACCTCAGGTATGTTTACCTTCACCTGATGGAGTGCGGTTACAATAGCTGCCTTTAAGTTTTTGTCTGGTAATTCTAATATCTGGGTCATCTTGGAATTGGCATGTGACGATTATTTTCTTTGAAATTCAGTCCAATTTCCTAATTCTTTGTATGTAGAGTCATTTTGGATTTACTGACATTTACTGATCACTGACATTTTGAATGTTACGGTCTATATACTCTGGGTCCCATTAGAATCTGGAGAATGTTGACGACTTTGTTTTAGCAGTTAGATCCTGGTAGGCTCAGAGCACAGGGTCTGTCTTGGCTTGAGGGTGGTGGCTCCCATCATTGTGTGGTTTTCAAAGCCCCTGCTATACTGCTTTGGGTCTGCTTTGTACCGCTCAGCTCAGGTGAGCTTGAGATGTGTGTGCGCTCACCCACAGAATTAGGGTTTCCCTCCTTCTGCTGCCTTCTCTCTGGGTTTCTTTCCACACGCTGTCTGACCTGCCCAAGCCTCTTTTCCCGGTCCTCTGCCAGAACATGAGGTTTCTTATGGAGTTTGAGTCGCTGTTCTCACCACACCACCGTGCAGGTTTAGGACTGGTGCAAAGCCAGGAGCGCAAAAGGAAAAAAACCAGGAAACTGAAAAATTAGGAGACTCGCCCCTGTTCTAACCTCTTCTCTAAGTTTTGACTCCTCCAATGGCCACCTGTTTTTGTTTACTTTTCAGAGCCCTCGGGTAGTTGTTTTTCGTATTTTACCCAGGGTTTTTCATTGTTGTCAGCAGGAGAGAGAGGCTGCTTTGGCTTACACTCACTAGGCCAGAAGACCTCCCCTGGAATGTACTTTTGATCCTGGACTGTATTTTCCTAGCAGCGGCTCCTAAGAGCCCTTTGTCAGTGAGTTTTGGGGTGTCAGGGACTTGTTAAGGTGTGGGTTCCTCAGAACTCTGAAAAACTCTGGGTGCCTTAGAGAGAACTATCATGAATCTCTTCTCCCTCTTCTGTTATAAGAAACAGAAGCCCATTTCCAGCTGACTTGAAAACACTTACTAGCTTCTGACCAGGAGGGCAGAAGTGTCACCAGGAATCCTTCCTTTTCAGGTTTTGGTATTGCTTCCTGGCACTGAGTTTAGTCTCAGGCAGGCACCTCTGGGGTGACCCACTATGGCCTCCATCCTCCCAGTTTAGCAACCCCAGAGGATAGACAGCCGCTTTCTTCGATGGTTCTAGCACACATCCTAAAGCTCTCACCGGCCCAGCGCAGCGAGAGTCACGTGTTCACTTCTGAACCAGTCCCCAAGGCCAGGGCATGGAGTACGGTGACTGACAGCCTGCGTCCTGTGTCCGGCCTAGAGCCAGATGGAGCCAGGCAGGTGCTGTCAGCCCCACCTGAACTTCAGGCACTGAGGAGCCGGTATCTGAAGTGTGTGTTGTCTTTTCCAGGGAGATCGCACCCCTGAGGGGTTAAAAATAGCTTCAGTTATTATAATGGCTTAACAGATTCACAGTTTATCTGTGGGGTTAGCATTTCATGGGGGCAGGTAATGAGGAAGAAAATGTCTAAAAAGGCTTCTGACGGGACAGTACTGGACGAAGGTGAAGCAAGGCTGCCCCTCTGAGGGAAAGGGAGGTGCTGCCATCAGAAGGGGGCTGGACTGCAAATAGCAAAAGCTGCACCTCTCGCTCTGGGGGAGTCCAAAGCCAGAGCCAGCAGCAGACCGGAGTAGGCCTGTCGGGACCCCTGTCAGAGGGGCTTGGTGGAGAGTGCGGTTGGGGGCCGGTGTCTAGAAAGCTGAACCTCACCTTTGGTCTTCCTGACCCAGGAGTTCAGGGGTTGAAGACTTATTTTCTAGGAAATGTGAGGGAGCCTGACCCTGCCACTCTCTGCTGTTTTGATGCAGGTGAAGAACGAGGTGGAGAAGCTCCCCAGGCAACAGCGGAAGGAGAGCATGAAGCAGAAGATGGAGGAACATGCGCAGAAGAAGCAGCTTCTCGTGAGTCCTTGCCCCTTCGTCGGGGGCCAGAGGGGTGGGAGAGTCCCAGGCTTGAGACCCTCAATGATGAAGTTCCCCCTCAATGCCCATGCCTTGCCCCTTGCATACCCATCTCTCATTCTGAGTGCTTAAATCCAGCCTATCCTTGTTAGCACCTCCCCCATGCAGCCTTCCTTGACTGCTCTCACTCCGGCTAGGAGTAAGCTCCCATTTCTGGACATTCCAGCTCTTTACATCCCCCTCTTCCAAAGTGTTTCATGCCTCCTGCCTTGTCTTAGGGTTGTGTGTATGTCCTACCTCCTTGAATAACCCAGTACATCCACCAGCCCACTTAGCATCTTTTGGAGTCTCATACATCAAACCCACAATCTCCCGGACCTGGCCCAGTTCTTGGATTCTGAGGGGGCACCGCCTTCCATCCTGCTGTCAGGCCAGAAACCTTGTCATTCCTGATACCTCCTTTTCCTCCAACCTTTATCATTTCCTGAAAACCTGGATTTAAAAAAAAAAAAAAAAAAAAAAAGCCCCAGACTGTCTCTGGGTCTATCCACTTTGTCTGCATCTCTATGACTTCTGGCTAGGGTCATCTTTTGCCTGAACTGCTGCAGTAGCCTCCCAGCTAGTCTCCCTGCTTCCTTTCTTGCTTTCCTACAGTTTTCTCTCCCACCAGCCAATGCAATAAACACAGATTCCAAATCTGATCATGTCACCCTCCCCCCTATAGTCTTGTGTCCTGAGAACCTTCTGTGGCTCCCACTTTGTTCATAAGATAGGCCAACCTCCTTATGTGCTTACAAAGCCCCGTGGGTCTAGTCCGGCCAGCCTCTCCCAGCTTGACTCAGTCGCCTCTGCCCCAGCCTCACTAGCCTTCTTTGTAGCCCTTGTCAGACCATGTGCTCATTTTTCTCCCAGTATGGAGTCTGTATATTGTCCTTCCTCTGCCCCCAAATGTACACTTAAAAATGCTTTGTATACTATCTGGTGTAGCATTCATGGCTTACCAGGGTAGGTGGTATTTGGTTTTCCCTTTGCAGAGGAAGAAACAAAGGCTCAGGGGGGTGACTCTCCAGAATTAGCAATATGGGGCACGGCCCCAAACTCAGTCTGTCTCCAGACTTCGTGTTTTCTCCAGGACACCATCATTCTGTCCTATAGCCTGTCCCTTGATGCTATCATCAGAAAAAAGAATTCCAGGCTGGGGAGGGTGGGGGAGATGGCCCCCCATCCCCACACAGGGAGAGGAGACTGGCTCTTTAAGGAGGCCATTTTGGTAGTGGTATCAAGAGCCTCAAAAATATGCACATTGTTGGCCTGGATTTTCTGTTTCTAGAGACTAATCCTGAGGATAAATCATCGCAGAGGTTTACAAACAGTTCCCAGAGGCTGAAGAGCAGCACCATCTAAAATAGAGACAACCTGGAAACAACCCATTAAGTATTGGGTGAATAAGCTAGGGTATACCTGGGCCATGAAGTATTTTCAGCCATTAAAACTCATTTGATAGAGGATTACATTAGGACATGGAGCGGTATTTTTCATTTTAAAAAAATTACAGTAAAACAGACATAACAGAATTTAGCATCTAAAGCATTTTTAGCGTCTAGTTCAGTGGTATTAAGTACATTCACCCCATCGTGCCAACCATCCTCACCACCCCTTGCCAGAAACCTTTATCTGGCGAAACTGAAACTACCAAAGAAGTAGTAACACCCCATGATAACCCTCCCCCAGTCCCTGGCAACCACCGTTCTACTTTCTGCCTCCACAAATCTGACCTCCTAAATGTGGGAACATATGGCATTTGTTCTTTTGTGTCTGCTTTACTTCAGTTTAGCAGGCCCTTGAGAGTCACCCATGTTGTAGCACACGTAAGAATCTCCCTCCTTTTTCAGGGCCGAGAAATATTCCACAGTCTATCTATACTACATTTTATTAATGCGCCCTTCTGTCTGTGGATAGTTGTTTCCATCCCATAGCTATGGTGAATAATGCTGTTACGAACATGGGTATACAAATCTCTAAGTCCTTTTGCAGAAACATGTTTGTATAGATAAACCCAAACCAGCTGCTACTCCTGGGTAATATGATTCCTGGGCATTTTTGTTTCTGCCTATGTGTTCCCTAAAGTTTTTAAATTTTAATTTTTTAATTCTTTATGATGGCAAATTAAAAACATAGGCAGAAAGAGGTGCAACAGGAACCCCCTCATTACCTGATCTCCGGAATTAGGAACGCCTGTCCCCTTACTCCCCCACCCTTCTGTGTTATTTTGAATCAAACCCCACATATCCTATCATTTTACTTGTAAATGTCTCAGTATGTATCTTTAAAAAATAAATCCATAATACTATAAATGTACCTAAAACTTTAAGTATTTAACAATAATTACTGACATATTTACATTTGAATTATTATTTCCATTTCCAATTGTCTCATTAATTCTGTTTTACAATTTGTTTGAATCAGGGTCCACATAAAGAGCACATGCCACAACTGGTTGACGTGTCTCTAAGTCTCACATTTCCACATGTTTTCTTCGCTGCTTGTAATGACCTATCTTCTGTAATAGCAGTAGAGAGCGAGGTGCCGAAGCCAGTGCTAAAGGTCTATTCTCTCTCCCACACAGGACCGGGACTTCCTGGCCAAGCAGAAGGAGGACTTGGAGCTGGCGATGAAGAAGATCACTGCTGACAACAGGCGGGAGATCTGTGACAAGGAGCGCGAGTGTCTCACTAAGAAGCAGGAACTCCTTCGAGGTGGGCGCCAGAGAGTGGGCTCTGTTAGGAACTGCAAGGTGCTTCTCCACCCTAAAAAGAAAAGACATTCCTTCAGGGCAAAATGTGGGGACAGCCTGCCTGAAGTTGGGGCTGAGGCACAGAAACCAGTTGTCACCAACACTATTTGACATTATTCCTGATGTCGAGGAAGGAAGAAAGAAAGAAAGCGATGGAGCGGGTAGAAATTGTAATAGGTCCACTGGGTGAACAGGGTACCGGGGGTCGGACAGTATTGAGCCCCGTATGAGAGCTATCATGTATCGAGTGACTACTTTGCCAGGCTGTGTGCCAGTCCTCATGGCTCAGTCTCCTTAAATCTTCACCTTATGCAACAAAGTGTTCTTGTAGACGAGGAAACGGAGGCTTGTGGAGCGACTGTGCTGTGGCTGGGGTTGCTCTGCTAATGCATGGTAGAGTAGGCCTTGACCGCGGATCTCCTCTTGAAGCCGGGCTCCTAACCACCCTGACACCCTGACAGGTTTGCATGCCGGCAGATTCCTCACAGCCCAGGACCTTCTGGAGACCCCAGTGTAGACCACTCACAGAGGGAAGGCTTCTGTATCTGGATGGGGTCACTTGGCAGGGTGGGGTCCTGGGATAGAGCTCTGAAGGGCAGCTCAGCTTAGGGTCTTTCTACTGCCCGAGCTTTATCTCATCTAGTTTGGTGTGGTGTTGTGGGGTGTGCAAAGCAAGTGGGCTCTCAGTGGCCAAAAATCTGTTGTTTGAGCTGCATGTATAACAGTTGGATGGTGAAAATTTGAGTGTGGCGCCTGTGGGCTTTTGAGCCAACAGAGCAGCCTGTTGTGAAGAAGTAAACAACATAGGGCCGAGGTTCCCACACTGTCTCTTGCTTACTGACACAGCAAAGCGCTGTGATGGCTCATGCAGCCGAGCAGTGTGGACCCCTCAGTACTTGGGGATGGGGCTGCGAAATGTCGCCCCTGGTGTTCTTGTTCTGAGGAGCCACAGATGTTGCCCTCATTTGTTTTTTTGTCCCCCAATATCGAGAAGACCCACCCTCCTTAGGGGACAGTGGTTCTGGTTTTGGTCAGGAAGCCAAATCACCATTCCGATTACCATGGGCAGCTCCAGTGTTCCCAGAACAGGAATGCAGTGACCTAAACTGACCATTCTTCGTGGGTTGAGCGCAGCCTGCTATGTGTCTCTCGGGGCCTGAGGTTCTCCTCTGACACCGGTGCCCTGCCTGTGGCTGAGCAGAGGATCCGATCATAGACTTCCAGTGATAAAATGCCAGATACTGCTATCTCAATGATGTTTATATAAGGGACGTGCAGTGGCCAAGGAGAGTGTCCCACGTTTTCCAAAGGACAAAATAGTGACAGAGAGCTGTCCTGGCTTCTTCATGAAGCTCCATGAGCCCTTCCCACCTGCCCGTTAAGAAACACTGAACATAAATATGTCTCCCGAGAACACTTCTCCCTCTGTGGTGTGGTTGTACGCATTTGGCAGAAGCAGGAGTAGAGGCCTGCAGAAGGTTTGTTACCTGTCCCAAATCCTAGTGAATGAGAGCAGCTCTAACCTAGGTCTCTGGTTTCTCTGGCTTCTGACTCTGGTCACTTCCTGGTGTACTGCTCTCCTGGCCCAGTGGGGCTCTGGCCATAAGCGTCTCATCAGGCCTCCTCCTTCACAGACCGGGAGGCCGCCCTATGGGAAATGGAGGAGCATCACCTGCAGGAGAGGCACCAACTGGTGAAGCAGCAGCTCAAAGACCAGTACTTTCTCCAGCGGCATGAGCTGGTGCGCAAGCATGAGAAGGTGAGGTCCCTGGCTGGGCGGGCCACCAAGGCTGCCACCAAAAGGACTGGGTAGGGCCGTGAGGCCACGCCGTGACAGGGCGCCACTTGAGTATGATCTGTGCTCCCAAGAAGAGCCAGGTTTTGGTCGCAGTGGGGCCCCAGGAGGTTCTTGGGGGATGTCCTGCCTCAGGTGGAGGCGCTAGGAATAGGGAAAACCATGTAGGGAAGCAGATGGCAGCTCCCTCACGGACTCCTTAGGGTGTGTCTTTCACTTTTTTCCCTTCTCCCTCATCTTTCCATTTCCTCCTTATCGCTCTCTTTTGCACGCATTCCCTCAGAGTGCTTTTAAGTATCAACTTAAACCACTTCTGCTGGGAAGCCTTCCTTAACCCCCTCAGACCAGGCAAGGGCTCTACTCTGTGAGGCCAGAGCGCCCTCTACTTCTGTGTAATTGTCTGTCTTGGTTTGATTCCCTTAGTGGGAACAACGACAGACAAACCAAGCTATGGATGTACAGCCAGTGGGTAATTACAATTCCTAATCTAAATGCAATGATGGCGGTCAGCACAGGACTATGGCAGCTCTAATAAGGGTGCCCAACCTGGCTAGGAAGTCAGGGGAAGCTCCTTGGAGGAGGTGACAGCCTGCCAAGTTTTGAAATACAAACAGGTGTTAGGCGAAGGAAAAACTCAAATTTAATAGTGCTTTTAATTGACACCTGCCATCAAGAATGATGAACCATCCCTGTCTGTGTATTTTGTTCTGTGGTATTAGCTTTAATGGCATGTGACCACAGATCATATGAGAAGGCATTTAGAAGGTAAAAATCCCAAACATTTACAAAAAGCAACATTTTCTGTTCTCACTTAAGAAATTTAACAGTAGAAGTAAAACGATAGCAGCCTTGCTCTGCCGGGTACTTGGGACCACATGGATCCTGGATTCTGGAATAGTGCATGGCAGCCTTGGGCCTCTCCTTGCACACACTGCCCCCCTCCTCGCCCCCTGCCCCAGGGCCCAAAGCACATGTGACCATGAACTTGGCCCTGGCCGGCTGTCCCCTCAGGAGCGGGAGCAGATGCAGCGCTACAATCAGCGCATGGTGGAGCAGCTGAAGGTGCGGCAGCAGCAGGAGAAAGCGCGGCTGCCCAAGATTCAGAGGAGCGAGGGTAAGACGCGCATGGCCATGTACAAGAAGAGCCTCCACATCAATGGCGCGGGCAGCGCCTCGGAGCAGCGCGAGAAGATCAAGCAGGTGGGGCTCCGCGGGTGTGCTGGAGCTGGGGGCCTGCACCTTCTGCGGCTGGGAGGGATGGAAGAGAGAGCTGCAGGGTGGGGGCGTGGAGGAGGCGTGCCAATCACCCCCTCATCAGCTGCTCTGCTGGACTGTTCCCTCTCAGATGATGGTGCTTCGATCCCGTGGCTTCCTCCACTGGTAAACCCCGTCCTCTAGCATCTACCGAGACCCCACTTGTGCGTCATCCATGTGGCTTGGGGACATGGGGTCGGTGGCCCTGGGCTCCTCTGATTCCTGAGTAGTGGCCATGTCACAACAATACCGTGTCGTGTCCCCACCAGCCTGGGTCTCCGCTCAGGAGGAGGATAGAGCCTGAATGGTGTAGGGCACTTGGGTTATGCACAAAGCAGTCCCTCTGACAGGGTGTTCTAGAACAAATGGTGGAGGTACCCCCCAACCCCCAGTGGCCCAGCCAGGCCTGTGGCCCTCTGAGGCACTCACTATCTCTGTGGCAGTTCTCCCAGCAAGAGGAGAAGAGGCAGAAGTCAGAGCGGCTACAGCAGCAGCAAAAACATGAGAACCAGATGCGGGACATGATGGCACAGTGTGAGAGCAACATGAGCGAGCTGCAGCAGCTGCAGGTACCGCCCTCCCTGCCCCCTCTTCTTGGACTGCCTCAGTTTCCCTCAAAGAAGTCCTCTCTCAGGGACCAAAAACTACAAACAGGGAAGGAGTCTCCTGAGAGGAGCCGGGGCTAAAACAATTTCCATCCTGCTTTGGCCAAATCCCATCACCTCCCAGGCTCTAGTTCCTGCCTCCACAGAGTGGGTATGGGCTGGGGGAGATAATTCCCATTTTGTAGGATGGGGGTGAGGATTTGTAAATGAGATGACTGAACTGAAAGTGCTTTGCCTGGGGCCTGGCAGTTGCATGCTGCTGGGTGTCTTCGGACACATTGTCCCGATTATCCTAACGCCAAAACCAGGCATTACAAAGAAAACAGTAAACCACTCTCTCTCATAAACACAGATGCACAAATCCTCAACAAAATATTAGCAAATTGACTGCCACAAATCTAAAAAGAATGTAAGTGGGCTTTATCCCAGGCTGGTTCAACGTTCAAAAACTGACGTAATCCATAACATCAACAGGCTACAGGAAAGGCACATGATCATATAGAAAGAGCATCTGACAAAACCTAACACTCATTCATGGTAACACTCTTAGTAAACTAGGAATAAAGGGGAACTTCCTCAATTTGATAAAGAACACACACAAAAACCTACAGCTCAGATCATCCTTAATGGCAAGAGGCTCAGGGAACGCGATCCTGGTGTTGCCAACCTCCTGGTGACCCCTTTCCCCAGGGAGATCCTGAACTCTTCAAGATTCCTGACTCCTGAGCTTGACCCATGCCTGAGGGGTGCCACCCCAGGAGCTGGTACCGGGAGCCCCCTTGTGGTAGAGCCAGGCATTGCCATACGTGAGGAATAGGCAGGTTCAAACCTCTGATTTCAGGAAATTGCTCAGGCTGTTAGACCCATCTGGCAATTTCTGGAGAGGCAGAGAGGCATGGAGAAAACATGACAGGCATTGAAGACTGTCAGGTAGGGACCCTGCCCCATATTGCTCTGTGAAATTTAGCCAAACCCCTCACCTTCTGCATCTGTTTTCCCCATCCCTGCCTCATGGAGTTACTGGGAGGATTAACTGAGAGAACCCATACAGAATCCCAGGGGCCCAACTCCTGGCAGGTCAAAGGTACTCTGTACTTCTAGGATTATTGTTTCTAACTAAACATTTCTTAAACCCTCAGAAGCCAGAGAATGAAACCCAAAACGAAAAATCCCCCAATGGGTTTCACTCTTCCAACTCAATAGGGTTGGTGTATCTGGATGAAAGTGCTTTCCCCTTGCTTTAGATTCTCTGTGAGGAATCAACAGGGACTTGTATCTTTTGCTTGTGAGAAATTCTAAGTAACTTTTTTGAAGCAGATAACTTACCTAAGAGAACAGTAAAGTTGGGAATGCGTCAGTCAGGTCCATGTCCTCATCCTTACCACAAAATTTCTTCTGAGGAAATGACATAAGATATAGAAAATTACATATATAGTTATCTTAGCTCTGGCTGCCATAACAAAATACCAGTCTGGGTGGCTTAGGTTTATTTTCTCACAGCCTAGAAGGCTAAAATCAGCTTCCGGGTGTGGTTGGGTTCAGCCTCTCTTCCTCGCTTGCAAATGGCCTGCTTCTTGCTGTGTCCTTACATGGCACAGAGAAGGAGAAAGCCACCTCTCTAGTCTAAGACACTAATCCCATAATGACGGTCCACCCCTAGGATCTCAGCTAAACTTAATTTTTCCCTAAAGGGCCACTCCAAATAGCATCACAGTGGGGATTAGGGCTTCAACATATGAATTTTGGGGAGACACAATTCAGTCCAAAGCACACAATGCAGTGCTATTTATTTATTTTTTATTTTTTTTAAAGATTTTATTTATTTATTTGACAGAGAGAAATTACAAGTACACTGAGAGGCAGGCAGAGAGAGAGAGAAGGAAGCAGGCTCCCTGCCGAGCAGAGAGCCCGATGTGGGACTCGATCCCAGGACCCTGAGATCATGACCTGAGCCGAAGGCAGCGGCTTAACCCACTGAGCCACCCAGGCGCCCCAATGCAGTGCTATTTAAAAGAGTGAAAATTAAGGGGTGCCTGAGTGGCTCAGTGGGTTAAAGCCTCTGCCTTCGCCTCAGGTCATGATCCCAGGGTTCTGTGGGATCAAGCCCCACATCGGGTTCTCTGCTCAGCAGGGAGCCTGCTCCACACCACCCACCCACCTGCCTCTCTGCCTACTTGTGATCTCTATCAAATGGATAAATAAAACCTTAAAAAATAAATAAATAAAACAGTGAAAATTAAGAGCAACCTAAGTGACCAGATGTAGGGGAGTGTTCGAATTTGATGAATCCACACTGGGATACTGTGTAGGCATTGAAAATGATTAAGAAAAATGTTAATTCTTTGTAGAAATATTTACATTGTAATGTTAAGGGTTGGGGGAAGCAGGTGTCAGAAGTGTATAATATAGGTTGAGCTGAACAACATCTAAATTTTTGCAGTGGGTGCCTCTAGTGGTGGGATTTGGGGACTTATTTTTATTTATTGTTAATAGTTTTATAAAAATGACATAAGTGTTCATGTTGAAGAATTCAAACAGTGCAAAAAAGCACCAAGAAGAAAGATGCAAATTACTGTAGCTCCCACCACATAATAAGAACTATTAACATGAATATTCTGAAATATTCCTCCAGGCGTTTCTTCATATCTGTGTATAATAGGTATAGAGTTTCTATAAAATTATAATCAAGGAGCAGAAGTAAGAAATGAATAATGCTGATGTCAACAGGTCTATAGCATGAAGTCTGTGTTAGCCCTTTGCACCTCTGCCTTCTGAGTTTTTTACCTGTTCTGCCTGGAATTTGTTCCAGAATGAAAAGTGTCACCTCCTGGTAGAACATGAAACTCAGAAGCTGAAGGCTCTAGATGAGAGCCATAACCAGAACCTGAAGGAATGGCGGGACAAGCTTCGGCCACGCAAAAAGGTAACCATGTCTGGGCTTCTGGGCTTGATGGTAGGCTCTCCTCCATGCTGAGGCACAGGTGTCTGCCTACAATGTGAATACAGATATAAATAAGTAACAGATTTATAGATTTACTTGAAGAAATTGGCTCCTAGGTTTGTGGATGGCTGGTAAGTCTGAAACCTGCAGGGCAGGTTGGAGATTCAGGGAAGAGTTGATGTTGCAGTTGCGAGTCCTTGGACAGTCTGCAGGCAGAATTCCTTTTTCCTTAGGGGGACCTCAGTTGTAAGGCCTTTGACTGTTTGGATGAGGCCCACCCACATTCGGGAGGGTAGTCTGCTTTACTCAGAGTCTACAGAGTTAAATATTAATCACATCTAAAAGTTCCTTAACGGGGCGCCTGGGTGGCTCAGTGGGTTAAGCCTCTGCCTTTGGCTCAGGTCATGGTCTCAGGGTCCTGGGATCGAGCCCCACATTGGACTCTCTGCTTAGCGAGAAGCCTGCTTCCTCCTCTCTCTCTCTCTCTGCCTGCCTCTCTGCCTACTTGTGATCTCTCTCTCTCTCTGTCAAATAAATTTAAAAAATCTTAAAAAAAAAAAAAATAAAAGTTCCTTCACAATGACCTCTCCCTGGGGGTTTGACCAAACAACTGGGTGCCATGCCATACAAGGCTGACACATAAAATTAACCATCAGAGGGCCTCGGTGTGGTCAGTTATAAAGTGGATGTGGATATTGTACAGTGTGATGAAGTCCACAGCCAGCCCCTAGTAAAGGCCAAGGACATACTTACTTCCTTCCACTCCCAACCTCTCTGAGGAGAGAGCTGCCCTAACTGCCCTTGGTCAGGTTTCCAGAGGCCCTGAGGTTTGTTCTGCCATCACACATCTGCTCTGCTTGTTCTAACTGTGGTCTGGACAAGAGGCAGCTGCCCACCTCAGCTGCCTGATGGCCCTGGAAGTCCTTGAAGTGAGGCTCCCCTACCTGTGCTAATGGAGCTTTCTGTCTGGAAGCTGGCCACAGTCCCAGACCTTCCTCTTAGCAGGCCCATGTTCACCATTCTCTGTAGTCACGGCCTGTTGGGACTTTTGATCCTTGACAACTCAAATCAATAATGCTCCTGCTAACATACATTGACTCTGGTATCAGGAAATAAATGTTCATTTTGGTTCTCTTAACCTGGGTGTTCTATACCCTTGGCACGTCCTGGGAGAGAGTTTGAAAATGAATGATCACGTTGCCTCTGACAGCTGCCTCATATTTGCAAGGCACCTGGGTTTAGGGGAGGCACCACAGTGTATGTCTGGACAGCCATACTGGATTTTGCTTGTGGGCCTGCTATTATGCAGAATTCTTTTATAATTTTATTTTTTAAGATTTTATTTGAGAGAGAGAGAGGTGGGGGAGACCCCAAGCAGGGGGGAGGGGCAGAGGGAGAGGGAAGAGTGAGCTTCCTGCTTAGCAGAGAGCCCGATGCAGGACTTGATCCTGGGACTCTGGGATCATGACCCCAGCTGAAGGCAGACGCTTAACGAACTGAGACACCCAGGCATCCTATTTTATAGAATTCTTTGTAGAACTGTCTGTCATTAGCTACCTGGGTTACTGTTGGAACATGGGACCAGAGTGATATGACTTTTTTATACTCTTGCATTATAATTTATAGTCTTGAGCTATACAGGGGCAGGGGAAGTGACTGTACACTATACAATAATTTTAGAGAAATTCAGACTTACTTCTGTCAAATAAGTACAGAATATCTGGTAGCATAAATAATTTAAGTGTTGGTTGGGTGACAGTTAACACAGAATATGGCCTCAGACAAGTCTTCCCTTCCCAATCTTGCTTTTTAGGGTATAAAATGTAGATAACCTTGCTTCCCTTAAAGCAAGTGTTAGTAAACTATTGTCCATGGGCCAAATCTGGCCTACCATCTGTATTTATTAAAGTTTTATTGGAAAACAGCCAAGCTCATTATTTTCCATATTGTCTCTGGCTGATTTTGTACTACAACGGCAGCTGAGTATTTGTGACAGAGACCTCACAGCCTGTAAAGTGTAAAATATTTATAATCTGGCCCTTTACAGCAAAAGGATTACAGATTCCTGCCTCAGGTTATATAAATGAATGTATGGGGTAGGCAGAGGAGAGCAGTGACTCAGAGCACAGGCTTTGGAGTAAGACAGGCATGAAGTAAAGTCGTGGCTCCCCTATTACTCTCTGTGAAACCCTGGGCAAGTTATTAAACCTCTCTGCTCAGAAAGTGGTAGCTTTGATAACTAAACTGTTATACCTATAGCACAGATCACAAACTGAAACTGGCTTACAGGTATTAGGTTTGGCCAATATATAGAAACTTAAAAGTTTTTTGAAACTTGCCAACCTTGGGGCGCCTGGGTGGCTCAGTTGCTTGAGTGTCTGCCTTCAGCTTGGTTCATGATCCCAGGGTCCTGGGATCGACCCTTACATTGGGCTCCCTGCTCAGCAGGAGCCTACTTGTCCATCTTCCTCTACCTGCTGCTCTCTCTTGTGCTGGTGTGGTCTCTCTCAAATAAATAAAATAAAGAAAAAAAAAAGGAAAGTTGCCAACCTTTAGAATAAGCACAGGCATACCTGTTTCATTATACTTCACAAACAATTGTGTTCCCCCTTCAAAACTAATGGTTTGTGGCAACCCCATGGTGAGTATCTCCACCAGTGTCATTTTTCCAATAGCATTTGCTTACTTCATGTCTCTGTGTC
The DNA here is from genome assembly GCF_022355385.1 of Mustela nigripes. NCBI lineage: Eukaryota > Metazoa > Chordata > Mammalia > Carnivora > Mustelidae > Mustela > Mustela nigripes. Next base: position 60,801,770 of record NC_081568.1, on the reverse strand, counting down.
ACATTTTCATAATTCTTACAACATTTTGAACTTTTCATTATTATTATGGTGATCAGTGATCTTATTATCATACTTGTTTTGGGGTGCCATGAAAGTTGACCACAAAAGATGGTGAACTTCAAAACAAGTCTCAATAAATTTAAGAAGACTGAAATCATATCATGCATCTTTTCCAACCACAAGAGTATGAGACTGGAAATTAATCACAAGAAAAAAAAAAAACCTGAAAAAATAGGAAGTTGTGAAAACTGGACACCATATTACTGAATAAGTAATAGGTGAACGAAGAAATCAAAGAGGAAAAAATGGACACAAATGAAAATGAAAACACACTGGCTCAAAATCTTTGGAGTTCTAAGAGGAAAATTTAATCTCAATAGTGATACTGGCTAATCTCAAGAAACAAAAAAAATCTCACATAAACAATCTAAAAGAGCTAGAAAAAGAACAAAGCCTAAGGTTAAGAGAAGACAGGAAATAATAATCATAAGAGCTTTAAATGAAATTGAGAATAACAGATCGACAGGAAAAAAAAATCAATGAAAACTAAGAGCCACTTCTTTGAAGAGTTAAACAGAATGGATAAACTTTTAGCCAGTCTCAGCAAGAAAAAAAGAGAAAGGACCCAAATAAATAAACACCCCAGAAATAGAAAGGGTTACATGAGAATAGTACAAAACATTATATGCTAACTAGAAGAAGTGGATAAATTCCTAGAAACAATCTTCTAAAACTGAATCAGGAATAATTAGAAAACCTGGAACAGACCAATTACTGGGAATGAAATCGAATTGGTATGCAAAAAGCTACCACCACCACCAACAACAAAAACCCAGGGCCAGAGGGATTCACAGTGAATTCTACCACACATTTAAAGAAGACATTATTTTCCTCAATCTATTCCAAAAAATGGAAGAGCAAAGAAAGCTTCCAAGTATACTCTAGGAGGCCAGAATTAATCCTGATAGTAAAACAAAGACAATCCCAAAAAAAGAAAACCACAGGCCATATTCCTGATGAATAACAGATGACAAAATTCTGAACAAAGTATTAGCGAACCACACTCAACCATACATTAAAAATATCAGTCAACATGATACATATCAACAAAATGAAGGATAAAAGTCATATGATGATCTCAGCAGATGCAGAAAAAGCTTTGACAAAATCCAGCATCTGTTTGTGATAAAAACTCTCAACAGAGTGGGTTTAGAGGGAACATACCTCAACATAATAAAGGTCCTATATGAAAAAGCCACCGCTTAACATCATCCTCAGTGGTAAAAAACTGAGAATTTTCCCTCCTAAGATCAGGAATAAGACAAGGAGAATGTACCCACTTTCACAACTTTTATTCAGCATAGTAGTGAGAATCGTAGCCACAGCAATGGACTTAAAAGATTAAATACTTCCTTACCAATTTGGATGCCTTTTAATTATTACTATTTGCAAAAAACATAATACTATCCATAGAAAACCCTAAAGACTCCACCAAAAAAACTATATTAGGAGTACTAAATCAATTCAGTAAAGCTGCAGGACACAAAATTAATACACAGACATCAGTTGTACTTTTATATACTAATAACACAGTCGCAGAAAGATAAATTAAGAAAGCAATTCCAGGGCACCTGGGTGGCTCAGTGGGTTAAAGCCTCTGCCTTCGGCTCGGTCATGGTCCCAGAGTCCTGGGATCAAGTCCCGCATTGGGCTCTCTGCTCAGCAGGGAGCCTGCTTCCCCCTCTCTCTCTGCCTGCCTCTCTACCTACATGTGATCTCTGTCTATCAAATAAATAAATAAAATCTTAAAAAAAAAAAAAGCAATTCCATTTATAACTGAACCACAATGAATAAAAAACCTAGGGATGAACCAAACTATAAGACATTAATGAAAGAAATTGAAGATAACAAAAACAAATGGAAAGATATTCCATGCACATGGATTGGAAGAATTAACACTGTTAAAATGTCCGTATTGCTCAAAGCAATCTACAGATTCAGTGCAGTCCCTATCAAAATACCAACAGTATTCTTCACAGAACTAGAATAATACTAAAATTTGTATGGAACCACAAAAGACCCCAAATAGCCAAAGACATCTTGAAAAACAACAAAACTGGAGGTATCAGAATGTCACATTTCAACATACACTACAAAGCTGGAATAACCAAAACAGTATGACATAAAAACACACACACAGATCACTGGAACATAATAAAACCCAGAAGTAATCCCACACTTACATGGTCATTAATCTATGACAAAGGAGGCAAGAATATACAATGGGGAAAAGACACTCTCTTCAATAAATGGTATTGGGAAAACTGGACAGCCAAACAAAAGAATGAAAATGAACCATTTTCTTACATAAAAATAAACTCAAAGTGGATTAAAGTCCTAAATCTGAGACCTTGAAATCATAAAAATCCTAGAAGCTAGCAGAGGCAATAATTTCTCTAACACAGGCTGTAGCAGTATTTTTTTTTTTTTTTTTTTTTTTTTTTAGGTATCTCTCCTAAGGCAAGGGAAACAAAAGCGAAAATAAACTATCGGAAATACCCCAAACTGAAAAGCTTTTTTTCATAGCAAAGAAAAACATCAACAAAATGAAAAAGCAACCTACTGAATGGGAAAATATATTTGCGAATGATATGTCTGATAAGGAGTTAATATCAAAATACATAAAGAGCTTAAACAACTAAACACCAAAAACCCCAAATAGTAAATGGGCAGAGGACATGAATAGACATTTTTCCAAAGATAGACATTTGACCAACAGATACATGAAAAGATGTTCAACGTCACTAATCATCAGGGAAATGCTAATCAAAACCATAAGCAGGTATCACCTTGCACCTGTCAGAATGGCTCATATTAAAACGACAAGAAATAACAAGTGTTGACGTGGTTGCAGAGAAAAAAGAGATTTTGTGCAGTGTTGGTGGAAATGTAAATTGGGGCAGCCATTGTGGGAAATAGCATGGAAATTCCTCAAAAAATTAGAAATACCACATGATATAATAATTCCACTACTGGGTATTTAGAAAACAAAAAAGTAATTTGAAAAGATATATGCACCTCTATATTTATTGCAGCATTATTTACAACAGGATGGGAAAGTAACCCAAGTGTCCATCAATAGATGAATGCATAAAGAAAACGTGATGTACACACACACTGGAATACTACTTAGCTGTGGAAAATGAGATCTTTGCCATTTCAGACGTGAAGGTCTTATGCTAAGTGAAATAAGTCAGACAGAGACAAATACGGTTACATTTCATATACACACACATATATAAAATTACATGTGAATTGAAACAAAACAGAGTAGACAGAAAGCAGAAACAAACCTGTAAGTATAGGGAACAAACTGATAGTTGCCACAGAGGAGAGGGGTGAGGGGAAGGACAAAAATGGGTAGAGTGGGAGATAGAAGCTTCCAGTTGTAGAATGAATAAGTCAGAGGGATAAAAGTTAAAAGCATTGAGAACACAGTCAGGAGTATGAGAGTAGCATTATATGATGACAGATGGTCGGTACACTTGTGCTGAGCATAGCATAATGTATAGACTTGCCAAATCACTGTTGTACACTTGAAACTAATGTAACATTGTGTGTCAACTATTCAATAAAATAAATCATAAAATACACTTAAAAAAAAAAAAAAAGACGGCCAACTATTGCATATCTTAAGACTGCTCCACTAACTTCCCATTCCCCTGGCTCTCTCCCTTTCTCCTCAGGCCTCATTCCATGAGACACAGTAATACTAAAATTATACCAATTAATGGCCCTACCTAGAGTGGACTTTCAGTGTTCAAGTGAAAGGAAGAGTTGCATGGCTCTCGTTTTAAATCAAAAGCTAGACATGATTAAGCGTAATGAGGAAGGCAATGTTTAAATTTGAGATAGGCCAAATACTGGCCTCTTGCATCAAAAAGTTATAGTCAAGTTGTGAATGCAAAGGAAAAGTTTTGAAGGAAATTAAAAGTGCTACTCTAGTGAATACATGAAGGATAAGAAAGCTAAACAGCCTTATTGCTGAAATGGAGAAAATTTTTATGGATTAAACCAGCCACAAATTCCCTTTAGCCAAGGCCTAATCCAGTGGAGGGGCCTAACTGTCTTCAATTCTGTGAAGACTGAGAGGTGAAGAAGCTGCAGAAGAAAAGTCTGAATTTAGCAGAAGTTGGTTCAGGAGGCTTAATGGAAGGAGCTGTCTCCAGAACAGAAAAGTGCAAGGGGAAGCAGCACATGCCGATGTAGAAGCTACAGCCAGTTCTCCAGAAGATGTCGCTGAGATAATTCATCAGAGTGGCTACACTAAGTAACAGATTTTCAACACAGATGAAACAGTCTTCTATTAGAAGAAGAGTTTATAGCTGGAGAGGAGAAGTCCCTGCCTGCCTTCAGAGTTTCAGGCTGACTCTCGTTAGGGGCTACTGCAGCTGGTGACTTCAAGTTGAAGCTAGTGTTCATTTACCATTCCAAAGATCCTAGGGCCCTTAAGAATTATGCTCATCTGGGGCACCTGGGTGGCTCAGTGTGTTAAGCCGCTGCCTTCAGCTCAGGTCATGATCTCAGGGTCCTGGGATCGAGCCCTACATCGAGCTCTCTGCTCAGCAGGGAGCCTGCTTCCCCCTCTCTCTCTGCCTGCCTCTCTGCCTACTTGTGATCTCTCTCTGTCAAATAAATAAAATCTTAAAATCTTGACCCATGGGTCAAGAGTAAATTTGACTTTCAAGTGTCCTAATCTATTCTGTGTTCCTGAAAATGGAACAGCAAAGCCTTGATGACAGCACATCTGTTCACAACATGGTTTACTATTTTAAGCTCACTGTTGAGACCTGCTGCTCATTGGCCATGCACCTGGTCACCTGATGGAGATGTACAACATGGTTTTTTTGTTTGTTTGTTTTTGAGAGAGAGAGCGAGAGCGCACACATGAGCATATGTGAGCAGGGGTGTGGGGCGCAAAGGGAGAGAGAGAGAGAATCTTAAGCAGGCTTCATGCCCAGCACCGAGCTCAACATAGGGCTCAATCTCATGACCCTGAGATCATTACCTGAGCTGAAACCAAGAGTCCAGACACTTAACTGACTGAGCCACCCAGGCGTCCCTAATGATGTTGTTGTTGTTATTATTTTTTAAAGATTAATGTTTTCATGCTTGCTAACATAAAATCCATTCTGTAGCCCATGGGTCAAGAGTAAATTTGACCTTTCAAGTGTCCTTACTTAAGAAATACATTTCGTGAGGTTATAGCTGCTGTAGACAGTAATTCCTCTGATGGATCTAGGCAAAGTAAGTCAAAAACCTGGAAAGGATTCACCATTCTTGATGCCATTAGGTACACTGATGATTCATGAGAATAGGTGAAAACATGAAGATGAACAGGAGTTCAGAAAGAAGCTGATTCCAACCCTCATGGATGACTTTGAGGGGTCCAGGACTTCAGTGGAGGAAGTAATTGCAGATGTGGAAACAGCAAAAAAGTGAGAAGTGGAGCCCGAAGCTGTGGCTGAATTGCTGCACTCTAGTGACAAAACCTAATGGATGAGGAGTTACTTCTTATGGATGAACAAAGAAAGTGGTTTCCCAAGATAGACTCTACTCCTGGTGAAGACTTAAAATGACAAGAAACAATTTAGAAATACCACATGGTTAGTTGATAAGGCAGAGGCAGGGTTTGAGAGAACAAACTCCAATCTTGAAAGAAATTCTGTTGTGGGTAAAATGCTGTCAAACGGCATCACATGCCATGGAGAAATTGTTTGGGAAGGGAAGAGTCAGTCACTGTGGCAGACTTCACTGTTGGCCTTATTTTAAGAAACTGTCTTGTATGTGAGCTATACTTCAATAATAAAAATTTAAAAAAATAACTACACTTACCATGGTGAGCATAGCATGATGTACAGAATTGTCAAATCACCATGTTGTACACACGGAAGGAATATAAACATTGTATGTCAATTATACTTCAGTAATAAAAAGAAAGATTGCCGCAGCCACCTCGACCTTCAGCAGCCATCTTGTTCAGTCAGGAGCCATTACTAGCAAAACATTACAGATTGCTAAAAACTCAGATGACAGCATTTTTTAGCAATAAAGTACATTTTTTAGCAATAAAGCACATTTTAATTACAGTATATATATTGTTTTTTTAGACCACGCTGTCGCACACTTAAGACCATAGTATGCCATTGACATAACTTGTTTTGGTAACCATGATTTTTATATGCACTAGGAAATAAAAAAAATTCATTTGATTTACTTTTGTGATATTTGCTTTATTGTGGTAGTCTGGAACCAAACCCACAATAGCTGCAAGGAATGTCTGTGTAGGGAAAGTTTACATAAAAATCTGAGTTTTCAGTTTTTTTGAAAAACCAAATCTAGCAATACTGGGTTTGTCATGCCACATGACAGCCATCAGCTGGAGCTAAGAAGAAACGGCCCTCTTCAGACACAGTGTGTGCTTGTCACCTCACCACAGTCCCCACCACTCCTTACTGCCTCACACCCAGCTCTCTTCACTCCTTCAGTTCACTTGGCTGCCTCCCACAGGCACTGGATTTTATAACTTGTTATAAAAGCTTAAACAGTACTATTTTTATCTTGCTTATCTATAATGTTTGGTTATCACAAACACTTTAATATGAATACATCCAGCAAAGGAGAACTTCAGCTAAGATTCTATGTGAATTACCAGAAGGCCACACAGCTGGTAATAAGAAAGCTGAATTCTTGTATGACTTTAACTCATGTTCTTTCCAGTACACTTTGCTTCCCTTTTTAATTGAATGCCTTTTATTGGAGACCCCTCAAGACATTTTTTTTGTAGGACCCAATTTATCTAGATACACTTGGATGTGCCCCAGGGATGCTCCTGTAGTAATGGTCAGCTAGACACTCTGCTTGGAGTTACCTAATATGTTTTAGCAACACACAGAACCTCTGTCCTGCCATAACTACCACAAGTTTTCAGAATCAGAATCAGAATCTCAGGGGTGGGGTGTGAAGGTCTGTGTATTTTTTTTTAAAGAAGATTTGATGGAGAAAGAGAGTACAAGCAGAGATAGTGGATGAGGGAGAAATAGGCTCTCTGCTCACGTGGGACCCGATCCCAGGACGCTGGAATCATGACCTGAGCCGAAGGCAGACACTTAACTGACTGAGCCACTCAGGTGCCCAAGGCACATGTATTTTATTTTTATTTATTTTTAATTTTTAAAAAGATTTTATTTATTTATTTGACAGAGATCACAAGTAGGCAGAGAAGCAGGCAGAGAGACAGAGGAGGAAGCAGACTCCCTGCTGAGCAGAGAGCCCGATGCGGGGCTCGATCCCATGACCAGAGCTGAAGGAAGAGGCTTTAACCCACTGAGCCACCCAGGCACCGCTAGGCACATGTATTTTAAAAATAACTCCCTGGATGATCTCTGTGGGGCAGTGCTCTCATTAGGAACACTATGTACTTGAGCATCTCTGTCCCCACCAACTCCCATCCCCTACCTCCCTACTGTCTGCTGTTAAAAAATCTGTCCATTTTCTACCTTGGGTCTTTCTCCATTCATTTGGCTGCTTCCCTGCCAGAAGATTGGCATCTGCCCCTTTCCCCCACCACATTTGTGAGAGGGCATTTCACAAACTATAGCCCCTGGCCCACAGCAAACTCCTGTATGGTTCTGGCAGAATGAAGCAAGAGGTGGTAGCTATCTGCTGGGTGACCGGCTCTGGGAGAGGAAAGAGGGAAGACTGAGTTACCATGCACTAAAGGCCTGGGGTGGGATGGGGGATTTCCAGAGAAGGCCACTTTGGTGGGGGTCCTGTATTTAGGAGACCTGTGTCCTGTGGGATATGATTGAGCTTTGTCTTCCCTCTCTTTGTCCTAGGCACTGGAAGAAGATCTGAACCAGAAGAAGCGAGAACAGGAGATGTTCTTCAAAATGAATGAGGAGACAGAATGCCTGAACCCTACCACCCCAAATAAGGCCACCAAGTTCTTCCCCTACAGCTCTGTGGATACTTCTTAACAACCAGTTGGGGTGGTGGGTGGCAGGCTGGTGGGCCTCCAAGGCCCACCCATTCTCTGTGAACAAGTAACTCAGGACCCCCCCTTCCCTCTTGCTTCCATGCCAACTTGAATCCAGCCCCTTGCCCTGTGCTACCCCAGCTGTGCCCAACAGACCCATCCCCGTGCTCCTTAATTCTCGCTCACTTATGGAGGGCGAGGTTTTATTATGTGTTATATGATCTTAATATATATTCTTTTTGAGCCCTACATCCCTTCAAGCTTTCAGTGAGTGGGGGTCAGAGTCCAGGAGAAATGGTGTTCTGCAGCCTTGAGGCCCTGCTGTTTGCCAGAACACTGGGTTTGCTGTCTGTGGACACAAAGTGCTGTCGCTGATTATGATGAGTTTGTTCATATTGTGATTTTTGCTGGCTTTGCAGCCATTTCTTGTAGTATCAGACAAGAACCATGGCTCTAAGCAGCCCTTTCGGTTCCTAGTGAAGCCCACCCTGCAGCCAGCTGCCTCAGGGTGTGCCCTCATCCTTCCAGTAACCCCCAATTTGCTTTTCTCTTGAGATAAGGCCATAGCTACAGCAGTGGGATGGAGGAGAGCCTGAACGGTTCATTCTGCTGGTCTTGGGTATTTCATGCCATCTTGTGCCCCCGACCCTACTTGTACACATACACACATGTGGCCCCCTGGCATTACCTAGGCTTGCCTCTCTGCCCTAGGCCTCTTGTGCCAGGTGGGCTGAAACACATTCACTGCCTGAGCCTGTGCCCCTGAGCATGTGTAGGTGGAGCCAGGTATGAAGTGTGCTGGGTGCTGGCATAAATGGTACAGGCTGAACTGCCAGTCTGTGATTCCCTCTGGCCCCCACACAGGCTCCTGTGTTCAGGGATAAATTCTACATCACAAAAGACTATGTCTAGGCTGTTCCTATCTCACACCTGCCCATCCAGTCTACAGGTGATATGGGGAGGCTGCTTCCCTTTGCCTCCCCTAGGAGGAGTCTGGCCTTACACTTGAGACACAGGCTGGTGGTCACCGGGATTTCTGTTGAGGAAGAAAAAGCCTCAAGGAGAAGTGTAATGCTTTCTGTCCCTAGCAGCACAGTGGATGCAGAGCTTCCGTACCTCAGATTTGAATCCTGGGCCTTTGGGTTACTCAGCTGGCCTCCTACAGATTCTGAGTCCCAAAGGCTGGAGGATGTAGATAACCCTAATGCTCAAATAGGCATTCAGTTTCTCTACAAAGAAAACTTAATTCATTTTGATTTCTAACTTAAATATAAATGAATGGCTTCTATACCTGCTTTAAATAAAACTGAAGGCGGTTTTGAGGAATCATATGGATGCTATATTAAGTCTGGGTACTCTTTTGCTGGTGATGGAGTGGCTAACATCCAGGGAGGACTTTTTCTTTCACTCCTAAATGTCTAAGGCTTGATGCTTGGTTCTAAAGCAATTCTCTTGAAGTGATCTTGGCACTCGTTAGAACTGGATCTTGGGGAGGGAGGGTAGCCATTAAACAAGAAGGGACTCGGGGTTCCTAAGGCCTATGTACACAGTGAAGAGGCTCTGGGGGCTGTGGGAAGGTGGGTGCTCTTAAATTAATGAACATTCAGCTTGCCTGCTTCAGTATTTGACCCAGATGGGATAGTTTTCTGGTCTCACACCCTTATGAGATAAGGGAAACCATTGTCCCCTTTTATTCCTTTTGGTGCACAGGTACTGGGAAAATATGAACTAGCAGCAGTGTAATTACAGAACACTGACCAAGTTCCACCAGACAAGGTCAGCACTGGCAAATGGTCAGGCAGGGCTGACTTTGGCTTTGTTTACAGTGTTGCCTTTTGCAGCCTGGGGTGTGAGAATGAGTATTTAGGTGAAATGCCAGTTTCATAGTTCAGATGGAAGTCGTTGATCATGCCCTTATCTGGCTTATCATTCACATGACTCCTTGACTCTTGTTCAGGGAGTTGCTGCTTCCCTGTTCAGTGCTGCCCATGGCCTGATAGCTCCCCTGTCCTTTCTGGACGGGGGCTGGTTGGGTTCTCCAGCCTCATGACGGAGCCAGCGTGCATGCCCATCAGCGAGAAGGCCCACACAGTATTTCTCATGCCCTGTGCTAATGTTTCCTCTGTAAGGGACAGATGGAAGTGTTTCTTGTTTTCAGTCCATTTTTGGCAGAGTAAATATAACTAACTTATATTTTCCCTTTATAAAGGATAGAAGTTATTTTTATGTCAATTCAAAACTTTATACAAAACTTTTGTAAAATGTTCTCTGCAAAGTTTAACTGCAAGAATGTAAATATGCTTCTAATAAAATAACAAGATGAGAGACTATTTACATTTGTGGTTGTTCTCTTAGAGTGGGGTGGAAATAGCAAGGCAGACTTAGCCACATTTGCTAGGTGAGAAGGGTTTTACTATCTTCTGTGAGTCACACAGCCAGTCAGACTTTGGGGTGGGTTTCTGTTTTGTAAGAAGTTATGTGTGTGTGTGTGTGTGTGTGTGTGTGTGCGCGCGCGCATGTACATGTGGGCGTTCTACAGATTTTAACATTAACACTTTCATGTAACATCAAACATTTGACCCTGAGGATTTTTCACGTTAACTTATTAAATCCTTTTAACAGCTTCTGAGGAAAAACTTGTCATTCCTATTTTCTAGGTGCGGAAACGGACATGGAGCAAGGGAAGGCTGGGCCAAACTTCACAATACTGTAAATGATGCCTATGAAATTCAAACTTAGACCTAGAGGTGCTATTTCCACCATACCTCCTCTCCTACTCTCAGCTGCCCGTTACACTGAGTAAGAGGCACTGTATTTAAAAAGCAATTTTCTGCCACGCCTCTGAAACCCCACTGAGGGAGACCTCCTATCACCAAATAGGAATCAGAGGGTAGAATTGAGTGTCTTTGTACTTAGGTGGGAAAAGATTTGTTTTTCAGTTTGACTGATCTCCAACTGAAATTCCGTACTTCCCATCTATATGGATGTAGGCAACCAACTCTAGTAGTATAAGCAGTCCCTGTGACAGTGTCAGCAAGAGAAATCAGAGATTTCATCTCACCAGACAGCTGGGGAGACATCTCAAAATTTTGTTTATCACTTTGGAATAACAGTAGTTATTAAACCAATCACTAGATCCTGTTGTTTGAGATGTGTATATCACATATACACATACATATCACATCTATAAGCAATATATATATGTTTTCTAACACTTTGATACCTGTATTTCATTATGATTGCTTTCACTTGTAATCTATGTGCTTTATATTGTACATCTTAAAATATTCTAAGAAGGGTTTTACATTCTTTATGGAATACCTTAAAAGTAAGAACCCCTACTCTGCAGCCCTGAGCTGTCACTGTACTAGACACCTAATGACCAGCAGGTGGTGGTCAACTGTCAGGGTATCCCATAGGTCTGTGAACTTGGTGTGTTGGGAGGCAGGGGTGCAATGCCATGCCTCCATTAAGGGACAGAAAAGTGGCTGGGGTTCCCAGGAAAAAGGAGAGATAGGTGAAGAAGATAATGCCTCAAGGGATACCTGGAACTTGAGAAATGAGATCATTTCACATGAACTGGTATCTCTTATGCACTAAGTGCTAGAGATGCTGAAATGCATGAAACACTGACATTTCCTTCAAAATACTTGTCTGGCTGAGGAAGCAGACCTCAGAGAATCAGGCAAGAGCTCCTAGAGGCAGTGACGCTGAGTCTAGGAGGACAAACTACTATGTGCCAAAACACATTTAGGGACTGCCATATGAATGGTTTATAGCCATGAGACTGGAGAGAGTAGGGCCAGACGTACATGCCTGGGCTCAGACCTACCCTTTCCAACCCAAGCACAGTAATAAGTCTGGGAAAGAGTTTACTCAGGGGAAGGAGAGTTGAAATCATGACAGTGACTCAGCAGACCAGCTGGGGACAGAGATAATGTTGACACTGAAGGCAATAATGGCCCATACAGCTTGGGAGGCTTTAGAAAGGAATGGACAGACTGCAGGCTCCATAAGGGCAGGGAATAAGACTCTAGTTGATCCCTAAACACCCAGGACCCAGCATGTTGCATTTCAGCGTCACTGAAATACTCAGTCTGGAGTCCTTGTGCCATCAAGGGTCTGAAAGGGGAGCAGTGGCAGTCTGGAGGCTGCGGACTAGATGTATATTAACCCACTGTGGTATCAGAGGTGTTGACTAGGTCAGATTAACCATGTGTTGATAAAAACAAAACAGAACTTCCACTTCCAGTGACGGCAGATGAGGTAATTCAGAACAGTCCTCTAAAACCGAGGACAAACTGGAAAGCAAACTGGGCAAAAATATTAAATTACACAAGGCCAAAGAGATGATTCTGGTATTTTACCCTGAGAGCATTTGCTGATCCTAGAAAGCATACAGATGTGGAGCTGACCAAAATCCCAGGATCTCTGCAAGGGGAGCTTGCACATGCAGTCAGTGGACTGGTCATGTCTGGTGTCCCAGTTTTGGGGGCTGCTTCCCACAGGATGCCTCTTGATTGCCTGAATCTGGGGGCTGAGGGAGGATTGTGTTCCAGCATCCCTCAGAACTATAACAATCAGTTCTTGGCAGGCTACCACCCCCAGAACACTACTGCACAGACAGCAGACTGAAACACCTCTTAGTCTTTCTGTGAAAGAGGTATATATGTTTGTCCAGGATCTTTGGCCTAAGACACACATCTAGAAGCCTATGGAGGTGCTCTCAAAGAGTGTAGGCTGGGCACACCACCTTTATGGTCCTCCTCTGTCTTGCTCCAGTTCTCCAGTATCTCCCAGAAAGGAAAATATGTACTTGTCTGAAGCCCTGAATTTTGCTAATGCCATCTATGGAACACCTCCAGGTCACTTGGTCTGGTGGCCAGCAGGGTTCATACTTGTGGCCCCACAGTATTATATGTATTTGCATACTCAAAAGCTGCTACCTGAAGGTCTGGCTTCCAATCAATCTGAATCTAGGTGCTGAGATCCCCTACTTTAGGACAGACAGAACTTGGCACACCCCCTACAATGGAAGATTTATTTTAAAAATAAGATAGGTGGCTTAGAAAATCATAAAGGTTCAACAGACTACCAAGGGCTAGACAAGGCTGAGCAATAATATTCATCTCTTAAATAAGGCAACTCCTTTAAGACTGGAAGAGAGGGCTGTTTTGCTTTAATACATAGAAACTAACATAGAGTCTATCAAAATCAGGAAACAGAGGAATATGTTCTAAACAAAAGAATAAGGTAAAACAGAAAAAAAAAACTTAATGAAATGTGTAAGTAATTTACCTGATAAAGAGTCCAAAGTAATGGTCATAAAGATGCTCACTCAATGTGGGAGAAGAATGATGTTCACCCAACTTGGGAGAAGAATGGATAAACACAGTGAGAACTTTAACAAAAGGGAAGAAAATACAAGAAAGTACCAAATAAGAAGTCACAGAGCTTAAGAATACAAATAATTAAACTCAAAAATACACTACAGGGGCTCAACAGTAGACTAGATGGAGCAGAAAAAAGATCAATGAACTCAAACACAGAGCAGTGGAACTCTCCAGTCAGAACAGCAAAAAGGAAAAAAGAATTTTAAGGAGTGAAGATAGCTTAAGGGCTTTATGGGACAATATCATATGGACTAAGAATTGTATTACAGAGTTCCCAAAAAGAGAAGAGAGAAAGAGGCAGGGATTTTTCTTGAAGAAATAAAGGCTGAAAACTTCCCTAATATTTGGAAAGAAATGGACATCTAGATCCAGGAAGCCCACAGAGTTCCAAAGAAGATAAACTCAAGAGGGAGGAGCAATATGGCAGAGGAGTAGGAGACCTAAATATCATCAGGTCCCAGGAGATCAGCTAGGTAGTTATCAAACCATTGTGAACACTTACAAACTCAACAGGATATCAAAGAGAACAGGATATCAAAGCAGCAATTCTAGGAACAGAAAAACGACTACTTTCTGGAAGGTAGGATGTGCAGAGAAGTGAATCCCAGGCGCTATACGGGAGACAGATCTCAAGGGGAAGGGCTGGCTACCGGCAAGTGATAGAGCAGGGGAGCACAAAATTGCAACTTTTAGAAGTCTGCTCCACTGAGGGACATTGCACCAGAGGCTAAGCCCGGGGTGGAGCCCTTGCAGGGACAGCGTGGTCTCAGGACCCACGGGGTCACAAAAAGACCAGGGGTGTCTGAGTGTGGCAGAGCTCCCAGGTATTGGAGCGGTTAGGCCAGCTGCAGAGATGGACCTGAGGCGTGGGCGCTCAGCTCGAGATTACCTCAAACTGTGATCTGAGGCACAGTCGGACCACTGCTCTTCAAGCAGGAGCCCCACAAGTGGCAGATCTGGAGAGACCCCCTCTTTCCTCCTCTGGCAGGAGCAGCATGGGAGCGTGCTGCAGGAATCTGCTGGATTTGGAGACTCCAAACAGGGCTGTGCACCAGATATAGAAACGCTCAGTCACAGGCTGGGTGAGCTAGGAGTGCGGCCTGAGACCAGGGAGATGGAAGGGATTGACTGCTTTTCTCTGAGGGCACATTGAGGAGTGGGAAGGAGCTCTTGGCTCCCCTAGTCGGAGACTGGGATGCCGCCATTTTCATCCCTGTCCTCCAAAGCTCTACGGAAAGCATTCGGAGAACAAAAGGGGAACAAAAGCTACCGAGCACAAAACCAAGCAGATTACTTAGCCTGGCCCATGGCAAGGGTAGTGCAATTCTGCCCGAGGCAAAGACATTTGAGATTCACTGCAACGGGCCCCTCCCCAAGAAGATAAGCAAGAACATCCAGCCAAGACCAAGTCACCAATCAATGAGAATGGTGGAACTCCAGAGCTAGAGGACTGCAGCAACTAGAATTCATGGCTTTTTCCCCATGATCCTTTAGTCTTTCAAAGTTTAATTTCTTAAATTTTATTTTCTTATTCTATTTTTAAAAATATTTCCTCTTTCCTATTTTAACATTTTTAAACTATTTTATCTTACCAATACTTTTTAGAAATCTTTTTAAATTTTCATTGTTATAATCATATTTTATCCCTTCATTGCATTTAATCTTGTTTTTTGTGTACATGCAGTTTTTTTTTTTCTTTAAAATTTTGGGATACACTTTCTCCTAATAAATCAAAATATACCCTAAATTTAGCACATGGCTTTGCTCTAGTCTCCGACTTGATCACATTCTTTCCTCTTTTTCTTCTTTTTTCAACTTCTTATCAATTTTAGAATCTTCCTAAATTTTCATCTTTAAGTCATATTCTATCCCTTCATCATGTTTACCCTTATTTTTGTATATATATATAAATTTTTCTTTCTTTAAAATTTTGGGAGGCAGTTTCTTCTAAGAGATCAAAATACACCCCAAATCAAGTGTGTGGTGGCTCTGTGGTATTCACCAGTCTAATGTGTGGTGTGTGTGTGTGTGTGTGTGTATATATATATATATATTTATTTATTTATTTATTTTCCCCCACCTTTCTTCTCCCCCCCGTTTTGGGTCTCCTCTGATTTGGTTAGTGTATATTTTTCTGGGGTTGTTGCTACCCTTTTAGTATTTTGTTCTCTCATTCATCTACTCCTACCTGGATAAAATGACAAGGTGGAAAAACTCACCACAGAAAAAAGAACAAGAGGCAGTACCAACGGCTAGGGACCTAATCAATATGGACATTAGTAAGGTATCAAAACTGGAGTTCAAAATGATGATTATCGGGGTGCCTAGGTGGCTCAGTGGGTTAAGCCTCTGCCTCCGGCTCAGGTCATTGTCTCAGAGTCCTGGGATCGAGCCCTGCATTGGGCTCTCTGCTTAGCGAGAAGCCTGCTTCCTCCTCTCTCTCTCTCTGCCTGCCTCTCTGCCTACTTGTAATCTCTCTCTCTGTCAAAAAAAAAAAAAAGATTATCAAGGTGCTAGCTGGGCTTGAAAAAAGCATGGAAGATATTAGAGAGAGAATCCTGGTCTGGAGAAATAAAAGAACTAAAATCTAACCAAGTTGAAATAAAAAAGCTATTAATGAGGTGCAATAAAAAATGGAGGCTCTTACGGCTAGAATAAATAAGGCAGAAGAGGGAATTAGTGATATAGGAGACCAAATGATGGAGAAAAAAGAAGCTGAGGAAAAGAGAAACAAACAACTACTGGACCACAAGGGGAGAATCCGAGAGATAAGTGATAGCACAAGATGAAACAATATTAGAATAATTGGGATCCCAGAAGAAGAAGAAAGAGAGAAAGGGGCAGAAAGTATACTGGAGCAAATTATAGCAAGAATTTTCCTGATTTGGCCAAGGGAAAAAGCATCAAAATCCAGGACGCACAGAGACCGCCTCCTCAAAATAATAAAAATAGGTCGACACCCTGTGATCTAAGAGTAAAACTTACAAGTCTCAGTGACAAAGAAAAAATCCTAAGGGGCGCCTGGGTGGCTCAGAGGGTTAAGCCTCTGCCTTCAGCTCTGGTCATGATCCCATGGTCCTGGGATCGAGCCCCACGTCGGGCTCTCTGCTCAGCAGGGAGCCTGCTTCCTCCCCTCTCTCTGCCTGCCTCTCTGCCTACTTGTGATCTCTCTTCCTCTGTCAAATAAATAAACAAAATCTTAAAAAAAAAAAGAAAAAGAAAAAGAAAAAATCCTAAAAGAAGCTCAGGACAAGGGGTCTATAACATAAAATGGTAGAAATATTAGACTGGCAGCAGATCTATCCACAGAGACCTGGCAGGCCAGAAAGGACTGGTATGATATATTCAGAGCACTAAATGAGAAAAAAATAAAGCCAAGAATACTATATCTAGCTAGGCAGGCATTGAAAATAGAAAGAGAGATAAAAAGCTTCCAGGACAAACAATAACTAAAAGAATCTGCAAACACCAAGCCAGCCCTACAGGAAATATTGAAAGAGGTCCTCTAAGTAAAGAGAGAGCCTAAAAGTAACAGACAGGAAAGGAACAGAGACAATATACAGTAATAGTCACCTTACAGGCAATATGATGGCACTAAATTCGTATCATGAAATAGTTACCCTGAATGAAATGGGCTAAATGCCCCAATCAAAAGACACAGGGTATCAGAATGTATTAAAAAAAATGATATGCTGTCTACAAAAAACTCATTTTAGACCCAAAGATAGCTCCAGATTTAAAGTGAGGGGCTGGAAAACAATTTATCATGCTAATGGACATCAAAAGAAAGCTGGGGTGGCAATCCTTATATCAGATCAATTAGATTTTAAGCCAAATACTATAATAAGAGATGAGGAAGGACACTATATCATACTCAAAGGGTCTGTCCAACAAGAAGATCTAACAATTTTAAATATCTATGCCCCTAACATGGGAGCTGCCAATTATATAAACCAATTAATAATTAAATCAAAGAAACATAACAATAACAAGATAACAGTAGGGGATGTTAACACCCCCCTCACTGAAATGGACAGATCATCTAAGCAAAAGATCAACAAGGAAATAAAGGCTCTAAATGACACACTGGACCAGATGGACATCACAGATATATTTAGAACATTCCTTCCCAAAACAACAGAATACACATTCTTCTCTATTGCACATGGAACATTCTCCAGAACAGATCACATCCTGGGTCACAAATCAGGTCTCAACTGATCTCAACCAAAAGACTGGGATCATTCCCTGCATATTTTCAGACCATAATGCTTCGAAACTAGAACTCAGTCACAAGAAGAAAAAAGAACTCAAAGACATGGAGGCTAATGAGCATCCTACTAAAGATGAATGGGTCAACCAGGAAATTAAAGAAGAATGAAAAAAATTAATGGAAACAAATGAAAATGAAAACACAAATGAAAATGAAAACACAACTGTTCTATATCTTTGGGACACAGCAAAGACAGTCCTGAGAGGAAAGGATATAGCAATACAAGCTTTTTTCAAGAAACAAGAAAGGTCTCAAGTATACAACCTAACCCTACACCTAAAGGAGCTGAAGAAAGAACATCAAAGAAAGCCTAAGGGGCGCCTGGGTGGCTAAGTGGGTTAAGCCGCTGCCTTCAGCTCAGGTCGTGATCTCGGGGTCCTGGGATCGAGTCCCACATCGGGCTCTCTGCTCAGCAGGGAGCCTGCTTCCTCCTCTCTCTCTGCCTGCCTCTCTGCCTACTTGTGATCTCTCTCTGAAAAAAAAAAAAAAAAAAATTTAAAAAAAAAAAAAAAAAAAAAAAAAGAAAGCCTAAGCCCAGCAGGAGAAGAGAAATCATAAAGAGTGGAAATCCATGAAATAGAAACCAAAAGAACAGTTGGAACAAATAAACGAAATAAGGAGCTGGTTCTTTGAAAGAATTAAGATTGATAAACGCCTAGGGCATCTGGGTGGCTCAGTGGGTTAAGCCTCTGCCTTTGGCTCAGGTCATGGTCTCAGGGTCCTGGGATTAAGCCCCACATTGGGCTCTCTGCTCAGCAGGGAGCCTGCTTTCCCCTCTCTCACTGTCTGCTCTCTGCCTACTTGTGATCTCTCTGTCAAATAAATAAATAAAATCTTTAAAAAAATAGATTGATAAGCCCTTGGTCAGACTTATCAAAAAGAAAAGAATAAGGACCCAAATTAATAAAATCATGAATGAACGAGGAGAGATCACAACCGACACCATAGAAATACAATTATAAGAACATATTATGAGCAACCAAACACCAGCAAATTTTACAATCTGGAAGAAATGGATGCATTCCTAGAGACATAGAAACTACCAAAACTGAACCAGGAAGAAATAGAAAACCTTAACAGACCCATAAAAAGTAAGGAGATTGAAGCAGTCATCAAAAAATCTCCCAACGAACAAGAGTCCAGGGCCAGATGGCTTGCCAGGGGAATTCTACCAAACATTTAAAGAAGAATTAAGACCTATTCTCCTGAAACTGTTCCAAGAAATAGAAATGGAAGGAAAACTTCCAATCTCATTTTATGAGGCCAGCACTACCTTGATCCCAAAACCAGACAAAGGCCCCATCAAAAAGGAGAATTAGAAATGAACACAGATGCAAAAATTCTCACCAAAATACTAGCCAACAGGACCCAACAGTACATTAAAAGGATTATTCACCATGACCAAGTGGGCTTTATTCCTGGGCTGCAAGGTTGGTTCAACATCCACAAATCAATCAATGTGATACAATACATTAATATAAGAAAGAACAAGAACCATATGATACTCTCAATAGATACTGAAAAAGCTTTTGGCAAAGTACAGCATCTTTTCTTGATCAAAACTCTTCAAGTGTGGGGATAGAGAATACATACCTGAATATCATCAAAGCCATCTATGAAAAACCCACAGCAAATATCATTCTCAGTGGGGAAAAACTGAAGCTTTTCCCCTAAGGTCAGGAACACGGAAGGGATGTCCACTATCACCACTACTATTCAACATAGTACTAAAGTCCTAGTCTCAGCGATCAGACAAGAAATAAAAGGCATCCGAATCGGCAAAGGAGAAGTCAAACTCTCACTCTTTGCAGAAGATATGATACTTGATGTGGAAAATCCAAAAGACTCCACTCCAAAACTGCTAGAACTCATACAGGAATTCAGTAAAGTGTCAGCATATAAAATCAGTGCACAGAAATCAGCTGCATTTCTATACACCAACAGCAAGACAGAAGAAAGAGAAATTAAGAAGTCTACCCCATTTATAACTGCACCAAAAACCATAAGATACATAGGAATACACTAACTAAAGAAGCAAAGAATCTGTACTCAGAAAACTATAAAGTACTCATGGAAGAAACTGAGGAAGACACAAAGAAATGGAAAACTGTTCCATGCTCATGGATTGGAAGAACAATATTGTGAAAATGTCTATGCTGCCTACAGCAATCTACACATTTAATGCAATCCCTATCAAACTATCAATTTTTTTAAAGAAGTGGAACAAATAATCCTAAAATTTATATGGAACCAGAAAAGACCCCAAATAGCCAGAGGAATGTTGAAAAAGAAAACCAAAGTTGGTGGCATCACAATTCCAGACCTCAAGCTCTATTACAAAGCTATAATCATCAAGACAGTATGGTACTGGCACAAAAACAGGCACATAGGTCAATGGAACAGAATAGAGATCCTGAAATAGATCCTCAACTCCATGGTCAACTAATCTTTGACAAAGCAGGAAAGAATGTCCAATGGAAAAAAGACAGTCTCTTCAAAAATGGTGTTGAGAAAATTGGACAGCCACATGCAGAAAAATGAAACTGGACCATTTCCTTACACCACACACAAAAATAGACTCAAAATGGATGAAAGACCTCAATGTGAGACAGGAATTCATCAAAATCCTTGAGGAAAACATAGGTAGCAACCTCTTCGACCTCAGAAAAACTTCTTCCTAGAAACCTCACCAAAGGCAAGGGAAGCAAGGCCAAAATGAACTACTGGGACTTCATCAAGATAAAAGCTTTTGCACAGCAAAGGAAAGAGTCAACAAAACCAAAAGATAACTGACAGAATAGGAGAAGATATCTGTAAATGATATATCAGATAAAGGGCTAGTATCCAAAATCTATTAAGAACTTAACAAACTCAACACCCAAAGAACAAATAATCCAATTAAGAAATGGGCAGAAGGGGCGCCTGGGTGGCTCAGTGGATTAAGCTGCTGCCTTCGGCTCAGGTCATGATCTCAGTGTCCTGGGATCGAGCCCCGCATCGGGCTCTTTGCTCAGCGGGAGCCTGCTTCTCTCTCTCTCTCTCTGCCTGACTCTCCGCCGACTTGTGATCTCTCTCTCTGTCAAAAAAATAAATAAAATCTTTAAAAAAAAAAAAAAAAGAAAAAAGAAATGGGCAGAAGACATGAACAGACATTTCTGCAAAGAAGACATCCAAATGGCCAACAGGCACATGAAAAAGTGCTCAACATCACTCAGCATCAAGGAAATAAAAATCAAAACCACAGTGAGATACCACCTCACACCTGTCAGAATGGCTAAAATTAACTAGTCAAAAAATGACAGATGTTGGTGAGGATGCGGGGAAAGGAGAACCCTACACTGTTGGTGGGAATGCAAGCTGGTGCAGCCACTCTGCAAAACTGTATGGAGGTTCCTCAAAAAGTTGAAAATAGAGCTACCCTATGACCCAGGAATTGCACTACAGGGTATTTACCCCAAAGATACAAATGTAGTGATCTGAAGGGGCATGTGCACCCAAATGTTTATAGCACCAATACAGCCAAACTATGGCTATATTGCCATATATATCCACAATAGCCAAACTATGGACAGAACCTAGCTATCCATCAACAGATGAGTGGATAAAGATGTGATATATATATATATATATATATATATATATCACACACACAATGGAATACAAGGCAGCCATCAAAATCCGCCCCCCCAATCTTGCCATTTGCAATGACATGGATGGAACTAGAGGGTATTATGTTAAAAGAAATAAGTCAATCAGAGAAAGACCATTATCATATGATCTCTCTGATATGAGGAATTTGAGAGGCAGGGCGGGGGGTCTTGGGGGCTAGGTAGGGGAAAAATGAAACAAGATGGGATTGGGAGGGAGACAAACCATAAGAGACTCTTAATCTCATGAAACAAACAGGGATGCTGGGGGGTGAGAAGGTAGGGATAGGGTGGCTGGGTTATGGACACTGGGGAGGGTATATGCTATGGTGAGTACTATGAAATGTATAAGCCTGATGATTCACAGACCTGTACTCCTGGGGCAAATAATACATTATGTGTTAATTAAAAAAAAAAAAAAAAGATAAACTCAAGATGACCCACACCAAGACACATTATAATTAAAATGTCAGAAGTTTAAGATAAGGAAAGGAATCTCAGAAGCAGCAAGAGAAAAAAAAACTTGTTAGGCACAAAGGAACCCCCAATAGATTATCAGCAGATTTTTCAACAGAAACATTGTAGACCAGAGGGAGTGGCATGATATATTCAAAGTGTAGGGAAAAAAAAACCCCAAAACCTAAAACACTTCCAACCAAAAACACTCTACTTATTATCTAGAATTGAAAGAGAGCTGTTGGGATGCCTGAGTGGCTCAGTTGGTTAAGCAGCTGCCTTCGGCTCAGGTCATGATCCCAGCGTCCTGGGATCGAGTCCCACATCGGGCTCCTTGTTCAGCGGGGAGCCTGCTTCTCCCTCTGCCTCTGCCTGCCATTCTGTCTGCCTATGCTCGCTCTCTCCCCATCTCTCTCTCTGATAAATAAATAAAATCTTAAAAAAAAAAAAAAAGAAAGAGAGCTAGTTTTTTTAGATGAGCAATGCTAAAGGAATTCATCGTCATTAAGCTAACACTAGAAGAAATGCTAAATGTACTCTTTAGGCTGAAAAGAAAGGGTGCCAATCAGTAACACGAAAACATGAAAGAATATATCTCACTGGAAAAGTAAATATATAGTAAAGGTAGTGGATTAATTAATTGTAAAACTAGTAGGAAGTTTAAAGAATAAGCAATAAAAATAACCATAACTACAATAATTAGTCAAGTGATACACATGATAAATGTAAAATTATGACAACAAAAACATAAAAAATAGGCTGGGGAGAGTAAAAACACACTGCTTTAAAATGCATTTAAACTTAAGTTGTTATCAATTTAAAACAGACTTTTATGAATGTGTGAATATGTCAGTCTCATGGCAACCACAAAGCAAATACCTATAGTAGATACACAGAAAATAGTAAGGAACCTGAGCATACCACTAAATAGAGTCATTAAGCCAAAAGGAAACACCAAGAGAAAAAGAAAGAGACAGAAATTGTAAAACAACCAGGAAACAATGAACAAAATGGCAATAGATACATACCTATAAATAACTACTTTAAGTATAAAAGGACTAAATTCTCCAATCAAAAGACAGAATAGCTGAATAGATAAAAACAATAAAACCCATCTACATGGTGCCTACAAAAGACTCACTTCATATGTAAGGACATATAGAGACCGAAAGGAAATGGGTAAAAAAAGATGTTGTGTACAAATGAAAACCAAAATAAAATTGGGTAGCTACATTTTTATACACACACACACATACAAACACACTTTAGAGGCACCTGGGTGGCTCAGTCAGTTAAGCACCTGCCTTCAGCTCAGGTCATGATCTCGGGATCCTGGGATCAAGCCCCAAGTTGGGCTCTCTGTTCAGTGGGCAGTCAGCTTCTCCCTCTGCCCCTCCCCCTGCTTGTGTTCACTCTTTCTCTTTCAAATAAATAAAATCTTAAAAAAAAAAAAAAACCTTTAAAACAAAGATTATAATAAGAGACAAGGATATTACATAATGGTAAAGGACTCAATTCAACAGAAAGATATAACTTTTGTAAATATTTACGCACCTAACACAGGAGCACTAAAACATATAAATATTAACATACCTAAAGGGAGGGACATCTGGGTGACTCAGTTGGTCAAGTGTCTGAGTCTTGATTTTGGCTTAGGCCATGATCTCAGGGTTTTGAGATTGAGCCCCACACTGGGCTCTGCACTGGGCGTGGAGCCTGCTTAAGATTCTCTTTCCCTCTCTCACTCCCTCTGCCCTTATACATAAATAGATAGAAAAAAGAAAAGAAACAAAACAAAATTAAAAAAAAAAAAAAAAACCACCACCACCAAAGAGAAATAGCAAAACAACAGTAGGAGATGTTAATGTGCCACTTACATCAATGGATAGATCATCCAGAGAGAAACTCAATAAAGAAACAGCCTTAAATAACATGTTAGACCACAGATTTAATCGATATATACAAAATATTCTATCCAAAAGCAAGAGACTCTGCATTCTTCTGAAGCACACGTGGAACATCCCCCAGGACAGATCATAGTTTAGTCCACAAAACAAGTCAATAAATTAAGGAGACTGAAATCATATCAAGTATCTTTTACAACTGTAATATTATGGAACTAGAAATCAATTACAAGAAGAAAACCAGACAGGGCCCCAAGTAGTTGGGCATCTGCCTTCAGCTCAGGTCATGATCCCGGAGTCCTGGGATCTAGCCCGGCATTGGACTCCCTGCTCAACAGTAAGTCTGCTTCTCCCTCTCCCACTCCCCCTGTTTGTGTTCCCCCTCTTGCTGTGTCTCTCTCTGTCAAATAAATAAATAAGATTTAAAAAAATATATATTAAAAAACTTAAAAATTCACAACTAGGTGGAGATTATACCACATGCTACTGAATAACCAATGGGTCAAAGAAAAAAATCAAAAGGGAAATTAAAAAAAAATACCTTGGCACTAATGAAAATACAACATTCCCAATTTATGGCATGTAATAAAAGTAGTTTTAAGAGGGTAGCTCATACTAATAAAGACCTCTGTCAAGAAACAAGAAAGATCTCAAATAAATAACCTAAATTGACATTTCAAGGAACCAGAAAAAGAAGAGCCCAGTTAGTAGAGGGTAGAATATAACAAAGATCAGAGTAAAAACAAATGAAAGAGAAACTAAAAAAAGAATAAAAAAGATCAATGAAACTAAGAGCTTCAAAAGAGAAAAATGGCAAACCAGCAACTACGCTTAGACTCCAAGAAAAAAAAGAAAGGTTCAAATAAAATTAAAAATGAAAAAGGAGACATTACTGATACCCTTGACATACAAACACCATCAAACTGGACAACTTAAAAGGAAAAATTCCTAGAAATATACAACCTTAGAAGACTGAATCATGAAGAAAGAGAAAGCCTGAATAAATCAATAAGGAGATTGAACAGTAATAAAAAAACCCTCCCAACAAATCAAAGTCCAGGACCAGATGGCTTCACTGGTGAATTTTACCCATCCTAAGAATTAATACCAATCCTTCTCAAACTCTTCTGAAAAACAGAAGAGGAGGGAAAACTTCCAAACTCATGTTGTGAGGCCAAGTATTACCCTAATACCAAAACCAGATGAAGAGTCCACAATAAAAGGAAATTATAGGCCAATATCATGAATGAACATAGATGAAAAAATCCTCAATAAAACATTAGCAAACCAAATTCAACAATACATGAAAAGGATCATATGCCACCATCAAGTGGAATATGTCCTAGAGATGCAAAGATGGTGCAATGTCCACAAATCAATCACGATATACAACATTTACAAAATGAAGGATAAAAATCATATGGTCATCTGAGTAGATACAGAAAAATATAACAATTATTCATGATTAAAAACTCAAAAAAGAGGGAACACACCTCAACATATAAAGGTCACAATATGACAAGCCCACAGCTAGTATCACACTTAATAGTGCCTTTAAGATCAGGAATAAGACAAGGATGTTCATTCTTGCCAGTTATTTCAATAAAAGGTATCCAAATTGGCAAGGAAGAATAAAATGATCACTATTTGCAGACGACATGATATTATATGTAGAAGACCCTAAAGATACCACCAAAAAAAAAAATCTTATTAGAACTAATAAATTCAAGGGGCACCTGGTTGCTCAGTTGGTTAAGCCTCTGATTCTTGATTTTGGTTCAGGTCATGATTGTGGGATGGTGAGACTGAACCTGGTGTCAGGCTTAGAGTTCTGCAGGGAGTCTGCTTGAGATTCTTCTCCCTCTCCTCCTGCTCTCTCTCAAAAATGAATAAATAAATTAATCTTATTTTTAAAAAAGATTTTATATATTTGACAGAAAAAAACACAGCAAGAGAGGGAACACAAGCAGAGGGAGTAGGAGAGGGAAAGGCAGGCCTCCCACTGTGCAAGGAGCCTGATGTGGGGCTTGATCCCAGCATCCTGGGATTACAACCCAAGCTGAAGGCAGATGCTTAATGACTGAGCCACCTAGGCGCCCCAATAAATTAATCTTTAAAAAAAAAAACTAATAAATTCAGTGAAGTTACAGGATAAAAAATTAATATGTAAAAACGTTTCTACACAATAATAACAAACTATCTGAAAGAGAAATTAAGAACACAATTCTATCTACAATTGTATGAAAAAGAATAAAATACCTAGGAATACATTTAACCAAGGAGGTAAAAGACCCATAGACTGAAGTGTATAAGACACTGATGAAAGAAAATGAAGATAACACAAATACGTGGAAAGATATTCCATGGACTGGAAGAATGCTCATGGACTGGAAGAATATTTTTTAAAACATCCACACTACCCAAAGCAATCTACAGATTTAGTATAATCCCTATCAAAATTCCAATATCCGTTTTTGTAGGCCTATAACCAAGAACCTTAAAATCTGTATGGAACCACAAAAGACTCTGAATAGCAATAGCAGTCTTGAGAAAAAAGAACAAAGCTGGAGGCATCACAGTTCCTGATTTCTAACCATACTACAAGGCTAAAACAATCAAAACAATATGGTATTGGCATAAAAACAGACATATAGATCAATAGAACAGAACAGAAAGCCCACACATAAGTTGTCAATTGAGTTATGACAAAGGACCCAAGAATAACAATGGGAAAAGGACAGTCTTTGAAGTAAATGATGCTGGAAAAACTGAACAGTCGCAAGGAGAAGAATGACACTGGGGGCACCTGGGTGGCTCAGTGGGTTAAGCCACTGCCTTCGGCTCAGGTCATGATCTCAGGGTCCTGGGATCGAGTCCCGCATCGGGCTCTCTGCTCAGCAGGGAACCTGCTTCCTCCTCTCTCTCTCTCTCTGCCTGCCTCTCTGCCTACTTGTAATCTCTCTCTGTCAAATAAATAAATAAAATCTTAAAAAAAAAAAATTAAAAAAAAAAAAAAAGAATGACACTGGATTACTCTCTTACTTTATATACGAAATTAACTCAAAATGGTTAAGAAGGCTTGAATGTAAGACCTGAAACCATTAAACTTTTAGAGGAAAACACAGGCAGTCAACTCCTTGACATTGGTCTTGGTGACAATTTTTTGGACCTGACACCAAAAGCAAAGACAACAAAAGCAAAAATGAAACCATGGAATTACATCAAACTATAAACCTGTAGAGCAAAGGAAATTACCAACAAAATGAAAGACAACCTATTGAATGGAAAAAAATATTAGCAAATCATATATGATAAGGAGTTAAAAATCCAAAATATAAAAAAAAAAAACTCATACAACTCAACAGCAAAAAACAATCTGGTTAAAAAATGGGCAGGGGACCTGAATAGACATTTTTTCCAAAGACATCCAGATGGCCAACAGGTATATGAAAATATGATGAATATCACTAATTATTAGGGAAATGCAAATCAAACTTACAATGAGTTATCACCTCACAACTGTTAGAATGGCTATTATCAAAAGAAAAGAAACAGCAAGCGTTGGTGAAGATGTGGAGAAAAAGGAACCCTCATGCACTGTTGGTGGGAATGTAAATTGGTACAGCCACTGTAGAAAACAATATGGAGGTTCCTTTAAAAATTAAAAATATACTACCATACGATTCAGGAATTCCACTTATAGGTATTTATCCAAAGGAAAAGAAAACACTAACTTAAAAAGATATATCTCACTATGTTTAATAGAGCATTATTTACAATAATCAAGATATGGAAACAACCTAAGGGTGTATCAATGGATGAATGAATGGATAAAGAATATGTGGTATGTGAGTGTGTATATATGCATAATGAAATGCTACCCATTCATAAAAAAATTAAATCTTGCTATTTGCAATGAGGCAGACCTTGAGGACATCATGCTAAATGAAATAAGTCAAAGAAAAGACAAATGTATGATCTCACTTATATGTGGAGTCTAAACAATACAAAAGAAAAACAATAAAACAAAACCCGAAGCTCATAAATACAGATTTATACGGATTGGTGGTTGCCAGTGGTGGGGATGGGGGCGGGTAGGTGAAATGGATGAAGGTGGTCAAAATCACAAACTTCCCATTATAAAATAAGTAAGTCATGGGGATATAATGTAGAGCACAAAGACTATAGTTAATAATGCTGTATTGCAGGATGGCTGGGTGGCTCAGTCAGTTAAGCATTTGCCTTTGGCTCAAGTCATGCTCCCAGGGTCCTGGGATTGAGTCCCACATCAGCCTCCTTACTCAGCAGAGAGCCTGCTTCTCCCTCTGCCTGCCACTCCCCCTGCTTGTGCTCTCTAATTCACTCTTGCTCTGACAAATAAATGAAATCTTAAAAAAAAAAAAAAAATACCATACTACATATTTGAAAGTTGTGAAGGGAGTAGCTTTTAAAAGTCCTTATTATAAGAAATATTTTTTTTTCCCCTAACTATTATTAAAGTCAAACACAAATGAAGTCCAGACCTGAAAATTCTCTGGACAGACAAAACTAGTTTAGTTATACAGGCAAAGTTTAACTTATTTTGGAAGGCAAGTGAGGCTAAATTGAATGGGACAATTCTTGCTTATGCCTCTGAAAATGATAAATGAAACTTAAAAGGATCCCCAAACTAATATGAGATAATCACTAATCAATTCCCTTTCATTTAAGAAAATTCTAATATTGCAACCAGTCACTACCTCTACACTACACAAGCTGCTTTGTAATAATATACCTCCGAGTCTCCTTCCACGCTTTGACTGGAGAGCCTCTGGCTCACAAACTGTTTTTTTGGTGTAAGCACAATATATTTTTGTTACTGGTACTTCAGGGATTCATTGGTTTTAGGTCTGTTCCCCCCACCCCCCGAACTTTTGGCACTATGTGGGGTCAGAAGTAGGATCTAAAGAAGCTACCTAATCACTCCAAGTCTGGTGAGCAACCAGGTTGTACCCACACACCATGTTGGGCTCAATGATTTCTCACTGACTCTGGAGTTTGAGGATACATCTCTCTTGATCAGAACTCCATTATCTGTTTCTGGGCTTTCCAGTTTACAGTGCACATTTACTTTCTGTTTTTGTTTGTTGAAGCTATTTGGTAAATTGCCCTGCTGTATGTAAAGGGAAAGACCCATGATTCTTGATTTTACACCATGGTAGAATTACTGGAGTCCCCATAGATGATTTGTGTTAGGGACTCTAAAGGCAAAGATGGCTTTTACCTGGTCTAAAACTCTCCCTGTACGTCCTATAAAGACTCCTCCCTCTTACATGTATATCTGCTATGAACAAGGATCTTGTGTATTTTTTTTTAATTTTATATATTTATTTGAGAGAGAGCGGGGGAGAGCACAAGAGAGGGAGTGTGCATGTGAGAGAGCACAAGCTGGGGGTAGGGGCAGAGGGAGAGAGAGAAGCAGACCCCTGGCTGAGCAGGGAACCCTCCACAGGATTTGATCCCAGGACCCTGGGATCATGACCTGAGCTGAAGGCAGATGCTTAACCAACTAAGCCACCCAGGTGTCCCTGATTCTGTTATTAATGTAACTGTTCCAGAAATTATACAAAGTTCCTAAAATTGTAGCATGTCCTGGTATGATGTTATCAGTTATAATTCCAGTTATTATTTTACAGTACTATTGATCATGAAGATAACAATCTGCTTCTCATTTGTGTCTTTTTTGGCGGGGGGGGGGGGGGTGCAAACTCTTACTAGATCTTTAACCAAAGCTATTTTGAAGTCTTGTCATTCACAGATATTGTTTTACTCTTGATTTTTCTCTGGAAGCATTTACAATGAACTACAGACAAAGATGTTCATCTTCAAAAAGATTCATGGAAAAGACTCTCACCAGTATTCTAGAGTACAGGTTTCTGATAACTTTAAATCATAACACTGAACTAGATAAGAATTTCTAAAAATCTAGTGCAAAGAAGATTCATTCATAAAGCTGCTTAAGCCAAGATGAAACGAAACAAAAGTATAGGTCTCTGAATAAACTGATGATTATAAATGCAAATCAAAATGTGCAAATCAAAACTACAATGATTTATCACCTCACACTTGTCAGAATGGCTAAGAAAAACAACATAAGAATGGGGCACTTGGCTGGCTCAGTCGGTAGAGGGTGCAACTCTTGACCTTGGGGTTTTGAGTTTGAGCCCCAGGTTAGGTGTAGAGATTACTTAAATGAGAAAATAAATCAAAACTTTAAAAAACCCCATAAGAACAACAAGTGTTAGTAAGGATGTGGAGAAAAGGAACCCTCTTGCACTCTTGCTGGGAATGCAAACTGATACAGTCACTATGGAAAACAGTATGGAAGTTCATCAAAAAGTTAAAAATAGGACTACCCTATGATCCAGAAATCGTACCACTGGGTATCTATCCCCAAAATACAAAAACACAATTGAAAGTGATACATGCACCCTTATGTTTTTAGCAGCATTATTTACAATAGCCAAATTATGGAAGCAGCCCAAGTGTACATCAATAGATGAATGGATAAAGAGGAAGTATCTTATATATACAGTGGAATATTATTCAGCCACAAAAAGGATGAATCCTTGCCATCTGCAATGACATGGATGGAAGCAGAAGTATAGTGCTAAGCAAAATATATCAGAGAGGGGCACTTGGGTGGTTAGTGGGTTAAAGCCTCTGCCTTCGGCTTGGGCCGAAGAATCCTGGGATCCCAGAATCCTGGGATCGAGCCCTGCGTCGGGCTCTCTTTGATAAAAATGGGATAACTACAAAAAATTGTATTTTGTCAGAAAACTGTAGTGTGAACTTCAGTTTGGTAAACCTCAGATAAATCACCATAGTAGATCATGTATGGGTAATCTTCATTCCTGTTGCTGTATGGGCCACCATTCAAGAAAGTTCAATGACCAGTGACATCATCAAAGACAAACTACACACAGGAAAATGCATGTGCCTTAAAGTGTCATCCTCATTTTATCTTCAAAAAAAGCTTCAAACTTAAATCTAGAAATTTTCTCAACTGGCTGCTGTCTAAACTCAAAAATGAATTTATAATTTATTCAAGCTATTAATCTTTGTTTTTCTTTTATTTACATATAAATGCCTCTTATTAAATTATTTGATTGCTCACATCATAGACATCTAGTTAAGGTGTAATGTCATCTGTAATTCTGCTCCCTGAAATAAAACATCCTCATGTTCATGTTGTCCAAAACAATCATGAGGATACGTGATAGTTAATACATCTACTGTGCCTACATAAAATAACTAAAAAAATGTAGACTGAATTAGAAAGGTAAAACCTGAATCTGATTAGAACCCACTTAAGTTGATTAGTTTGTTAAATCTTGGCTTCTGGGAATCTCTGCACTGGGGAATTTTTCAATCCTTGGCTATTACTCGCCTTAGAGAATCATATCTCTTTATCAGTCATGAATTTCTCTAGTGTGCTGTATCCTCTCAAGGGTTTTGAATGTCTTTGGGCAGCCAATCACCCCTCAAATTATGTCCATGAGGATTAGATAACTTGAGGAACTCAAGTGATCTGACCTCCCACATGTATGATGATGATCTGACTGCTGGCAACAGTGACTACACGACCTTCCATCCTGAGAACTCAACTATCGGAAACAACAAATGTGTGATTCTTAAGCCCGGCTACATAAACAGTGGTAAATCAAGAGTAACACTGTCCTAGTTGGCTACACTCACCTTGCTAAGAGAATAACTAAAAAGGAATTGTTAGAATCAAACACATAAATGAAGACCAGACCTTGTCTTGGAGATTATTTTGCAAGGGAAGGGAGGCTAACTTGGCCTGGGTCTCTTCTAGTTTATGTCTCTGGAAATCCTAAGTGAAACTTAAATTTTTCCTCCATGAGGTAACCAATAATTCCCTTTAAGAAAATTCTAATATTATAACCAATCACTGTGAAGAATAAAGTCACTATTTCTATACTACATAAGCTAGTTTATAATAATAAACCTGTAAGCCTCATTCCATGTTTTGATTTGAGTGCTCCTGGCTTGCAAACTGTCTTTCTAGTGTCTGCACAGTACGTTTTTAACCATTACTACTTCCGTGATTCATCGTTTTTACTTCTGTATTTTTCCTGAACTTTTGACACTATGTATGGTGATGGTTATTAACTAGACTTTTTTTTTTTTTTTAAGATTATTTATTTATTTATTTGACAGACAGAGATCACAAGTAGGCAGAGAGGCAGGCAGAGAGAGAGGAGGAAACAGGCTCCCCGCTGAGCAGAGAGCCTGATGCGGGGCTTGATCTGAGGACCCTGGGATCACGACCTGAGTCGAAGGCAGAGGCTTTAACCCACTGAGCCACCTAAGCGCCCCGGATATTAACTAGACTTAATGTGGAGATCATTTCACAATAGATAAAAATATGAAATCATTATGTTGTACATCAAATATATTTCAGTTGCAAAAGAAATGTGACACTGAGCAATTGACAACCTTCCATGGCTAAGAGCATGAAGATTAGAGCTCAGGGCCAGATAGAAGCAGAGTGGAGGGAACCCAAGTGAAACTAGTCCCTTTGTAGGAACCCCAAAGGGGTATCCATGAACAAGAGTAAAGGTGATATTGACAAGCATCATGGGGTTTGTAGCTCTCCTTCTGATAATCAAAACCTCTGAAAAGACCTGGGGTAATACGGGACTGCTAGTGCTCACAAGTACCTGGCAGGAGGAAAGGTGAATCCTCTCTTGAGGAGTATACCATCTTAGGTTTCAACAATTTCTGCAAACAGTTTTACAAATAAAACCTCTAGCATGGGGCGCCTGGGTGGCTCAGTGGGTTGGGCTGCTGCCTTCGGCTCAGGTCATGATCTCAGGGTCCTGGGATCGAGTCCCGCATCGGGCTCTCTGCTCAGCAGGGAGCCTGCTTCCCTCTCTCTCTCTGCCTGCCTCTCCGACTACTTGTGGTTTCTCTCTGTCAAATAAATAAATAAAATCTTTAAAAAAAAAAAAAAAAAAACAAAAACCTCTAGCATGCAACTAAAAAATAACTGGGCACACAAGGAAAATTTTATAACTGAAACCAGCAGAAACAATGGACATTAGAAACACCAACAAGCACACCCGATACTGGAGTAATCTAACTCCAAGAATAAAACTGCTATAATTTGAAATTTTTCATCAGAGAGGTAAAAACAAAAATTTTTTTTTTTTTTTTAAAGATTTTATTTATTTATTTGACAGAGAGAAATCACAAGTAGACGGAGAGGCAGGCAGAGAGAGAGAGAGAGGGAAGCAGGCTCCCTGCTGAGCAGAGAGCCCGATGCGGGACTTGATCCCAGGACCCCGAGATCATGACCTGAGCCGAAGGCAGCGGCTTAATCCACTGAGCCACCCAGGCGCCCTAAAAACAAAAATTTAAAGAGGAATCAAGTAATTCCAAAATGAGGTAGCAATAATGGTTGTACAACTATTAATATACTAAAAAACTCCACTCTTTGTACACTTTCAAAGGGTGAATTTTATGGTAGGTGAGTTGTATTTCAAAAAAGCAGTTATTGGGGTGCCTGGGTGGCTCAGTGGGTTGAGCCGCTGCCTTCGGCTTAGGTCATGATTTCAGGGTCCTGGGATCCAGTCCCGCATAGGGCTCTCTGCTCAGCAGGGAGCCTGCTTCCCTCTCTCTCTCTCTCTCTACCTGCCTCTCCATCTACTTGTGATTTCTCTCTGTCAAATAAATAAATAAAACCTTAAAAAAATCAGTTATTAAAGAAAAAGAAACAAGTATAATGTCTAGATGACAAAACAAAACAAAAAAATGAAGTAAAATAGTGTGTAGATACAAAGTGGACACTGTCAGAGGCCTCCATCAATCACCGAATCAGTCTGCTGCTCTTTTTTTCCTACCTCTAGCTGTCACTTTGGGATAATAAGTTTTTGAAAAAGTTTGCAAAACATTTTTTTTTTAAATTTGACAGGGAGAGAGATCACAAGTAGGCAGAGAGGCAGGCAGAGAGAGAGGGGGAAGCAGGCACCCCACCAAGCAAAGAGTCCAATGTGGGGCTCAATCCCAGGACCCTGAGATCATGACCTGAGCTGAAGGCAGAGGCTTAACCCACTGAGCCACCCAGGCGCCCCTGCAAAACATTTCTTTACCAATTCCATGACAGCAGGGACATCCTAAAAACTCGTGAAACAGAACCAACAAGATGGGTTGACTTCCTTCAGGACATGAAGAAAACCCAGCGGAGGCAAAGTTGAATCAGAATCTCTTAGTAATGTAAACTGGGGTAGAGTCAGAGAACAAGCCAGTGAGAAACGGAAGTTGAGAGGCAGAATTATCATGCCACAGTGAAGAATCACAGGCCAGGAGGGACCAAGTATAAGCTGGAATTGACACTCAAGGATGGCTCCTGAATTTCTGGCTTTGCTGGCTGAGTCAGTAGAGGTATCGCTTACTGAATTGGAAAAGACTGGCACAGGACAAGATTTGGTGTGGTGAAGAGAGAGAATCGGAAGTTCAATTTTAAAGAGTTCTTAAAAAAAAAAAAAAGGCTTAATTGTGCATATATTAAATTTGAGATGACTATGAGACAACCAAAGAGGGATGTCACTTGTCTCTATACATCTGGAGCTCAGGAAATATCTGGGGTGGAAATATAAATTTAAGAATAGGATATGAAGTAGGTATTTGAGAAAAATCAAGCAGAAGATGTAGGCATGACCAAACGGATATAATATACACCATGAGAAGAAATCTGGATTTTATCCTGAAGGCCACATGGGATATCAACTTTATATGGCAGACAGATGACTAGCAGTGTAAGGAACATACTGGAGAACTAGAGACATTATGGAGGGTAACAATTACTGTCTTTACAGTAATCCAGGTAAGAGATGGGAATTCTCATATACAATTTTATATCCTGACTTTTTTTCACTTATAACATGAGCATTTAATAATGTTACTAAAAGCTCTCTGGAAACATAGTTTTAAATGACTAACTTACCCGCCTGTGAATGTACACAAGCTCCTTAACCAGTATAAAACAATCAGGCATTTTGGCTATTTTTAGCTTTTTTTTTTTTTTTTTTAGGAACCTTATTCGTTCATAATTTACCTATTCCTTTCCCCTCTGCCTCAGTGATAAAATCTCTGGCAAACCTCATAGGTTTTCCAAATTTATTTGATTAGTACTAGTTACCCAGTTTTACCTTTTCATTGGATTTCTTTTTCTCACTCAGTTCAAGTTTGAACTAGACTTAGAAGCTTGTAGTAAAAAAGACAGGCATGGCTGGGATGAAAGTCACCAACTGTACCGTTTGATCCCACCCACTTCTTGGCCCCATGCAGTCAGGCAGGGCTTTGTGACTTGTGCTTCGTGGTGACATGTGACTGTCACACCTGTGCTAAAGCACACTGAAAAGCCCATGCACAGTCCTCCCATGAAAACAAATGGGAAAGCTGTGTGTTCAAGATGTGGTAGATGGAAAAAGATGGTGGATCCTCTAACAACTTGAGTCCCTGGTGACCACGTGAGGTGCAGTCCTCTGCCATTTCACATAGGACATGAGGCATGGGCAAAACATAAACTTTACTGTACGAGCTGATGAGAGTTCAGGGCTACTTGTTACCCCAGTATAACGGAGACTATGCCAATATAGTCCACATCTTCGTCATTCGTGCCACTTTGCTCTCTTCCTCTTCTTCCCCACTTCCTACCCTAGGCTGCATCTAGCTATCCCAGGGTTGGAGAAGTGAAAACAGAGTTAGGGAGGGAAGGAAAGGTAATAAGTTTGTAATGGACACAGTTGTTCCACCCAAGTCGCCTTTACGATCTTGACTTACTACCTCCATGTCCCCCAGCTTTTGTGCCTTTTGCTTCCAAGCATCCACACTGGGGACTCTCTTCGAAGGCCTGCTCTGGGGCTTCAGGAGCCACAGTGTCTACAGGCACAGAGTCAGAAGAGCCCGGGAATTTATGTCTACCCACCCATTGTAAGGTGGGTGGGTCATATCCACAGATTGCCTGGAGTATCCGAGCAGGAGTATGGAAGCCAGGATCCTTGTAACAAGTAAGGACAAACTCTGAGGTGTCATTTATATTCCAAAGTTCCCCTATGGGATCAGGCTGAAGCCACCCTCCATGGGACTTTGTTTGAGATCTCCCCCTTGCTTTGCTTTTCTCCTCTCCTATCCTGCTTCTTCTAGTCACCTTCAGTTCTTCCTGGGAGCATTTCCTTAATAGATTTCTTGCTCCCAAATTCCCATTTCATAGTCTGCTTTTGAAGAAACCTACCAAAGACGTTGGAAACTGGTCGTGGTCCTAGGGAATAGACTCTAAGGATGAGATTTTGGAATCTGATCATTTGCTGGCCAGGTGGCCGTAAGGACATTTTTACTGATGGAAATGCATGTTGTTAGCACATGGGATGCCACAGCACTGTTATTACCAAAATAAGTACCTTTGAGCAGCTCTTTTTGCCCACAGGTCCTGTCCCTGTGCTTTAATAAAACCACCTTTTTGCACCAAAGATGTCCAAAGAATACTTTCTTGGCCATCAGCTTTGAACCCTAACATCTTTTCCTACATCATTACTAGGATTTAGGAAATTTTCTTAAAAAAATTTTTCATCACTTAAAAACAAATAAAATATGTACCTTTGTTAACCTGGAACCAGCTAGAGCTAAAAGGGGTTGCATGAGCTTGTGTAATAGAGAGAAAACCAAAATTTAAAGGGCCATGGAATTAGTATTTTGCTGCTGGATGCTACTGATGCATGGAAGAGAGAAAATGATGGACTCAAGACAGTTACTAATTTAAGACAAGAAGTGAAAGTTTTTGTTTTTGTTTTTGTTTTAAGCTTCTCCTTTAGATAGTCTTTAGACTGTCATTTACTCTATCTGGAAAGAAAATCATTTTGGAAGACCACGCACAGGACTGTATTCTAAGAACAGAATTCCAGCGGTAGCTAACTTTGCAGCCTTAGTAAGTCTCCCACACTAAAGTCAGGCCCTTGATGGGGAGTGAGTGGGACCCACAGACTTTGGGTGAGGATATCTGGGAAGATGCACTTGACAACATAAAACCTTTAGATTCCTCTGAACATGTGGGCATGCAAGAGTACCCAGAATCACTTCGTGCTAGAGGACAACAGCGGCCCCCTCCCTGCAGAAACCACACAGAGGCCTCAATTAAGGCAGATGTCCTGCACAACACCCGCCTTCCTCAAGATCAGCCCCCATCCCCTCCTGGACACGAGGACAATAACTAGGATCAAGTCTCAGCATGACCAGTCTGGGGGAAGTGCTGCCCCTGTTAAGGGTGGAAAAGGATTATTCAACAAAGGAGCTATAAGACCAGGCTATTATGTATCAGCAAGAACCAGGAGTACTTGCTTATAAATGTCCTTTGATGATGCTGACATAGGGTTTGGGTGGTAGAATGGAATATTAGTCTGGTTAGAGGTGTGTTTGTTGATATGGGAATACTCTTCCAGGACTCAATATTTAACACCCTGACAAGGGGCCTTGCAGCTGATTCTAATAGTGGGATAGTATTTCAATACTTGGAAAAAAATAACACCCACATTAAATGAGATACTATGTTGGAACTATCATGACAGGGTACTGAGGAGGGGATTAAAAGTTCCCAAACTAAAGCACATCCATGACCTATCATTACAGTAGGGATTCTGGAGGCCTGGTAATATATGCAGTTCTGACCCAGGTCTTTCTTACAGTGGGTCCAAAACTTCACACATACAGCTTGTGATCATTTCCTTGGTATCCAAATGCATACTGAGATTGAGTATACTCAGCATCTGGGAGAGCCCT
Organism: Mustela nigripes; assembly: GCF_022355385.1. Lineage (NCBI taxonomy): Eukaryota > Metazoa > Chordata > Mammalia > Carnivora > Mustelidae > Mustela > Mustela nigripes. Next base: position 60,764,220 of record NC_081568.1, on the reverse strand, counting down.
GACATTACTTCCTTGACATATGTAATAAGAACTACTGTAGTACGAAAGGCCAAATGAAAGCTCATGAACTACACCCCTCCACCCCAAGTCTGGTTGAGATAATAATTCACAAACAATACCGCCTCCTGGGCGGAATGATGTGATAGCCCTAAAAACATAAGGGATACGAGGGTAATAGTCCCCCATTATATCCCACCTTAGTTTATCAGCCTGGTCTGTAAGAAAACCACAGATGACAGTGGAGTATAGCAAACTTACCTGAGCAAGTCACACTGCAACTGCCCTGCATGAATCTAGAATGAAGCAACATAGCTTCTCTTATATAGCATGCAGCTGTTGATCTAATGAATGGATTTCTTTCAATGTCCATCAGAAAGGAAGATCAGAAGCAATTTGCATTACCCAGGATGGTCAATAGTATACATTCATTGCCTTGCTTCAGGGCTCTCCCACTAATTCTCCTGATCTTTGTCAAAACATAGCCCAATGAACTCTGATTTTCTGGACCTTCCATGTAACATTACATTGGTCTATTATGTGGACATACAATATTAACTGGACCTGATGAGTAAAAAGTGGCAACTACTCTACATGCCCTGGTAAGACCATGTGTTCCAGAGGTTCGGAGATAAGAATCTTGCTGGGGTAGATTTGAAGTGCCCAATAATCTGGGGCATGTCGTGCCATGACATCCCTATTAGAGTCCAGGAATTACTACTGCACCTTGAGACTTCTAACACTAAGAAAGAAGCATCATGTTTGGCAGGCCTCTTTTGCCTTTAGAGACAGCACTGCTGCATTTGGAAAATTTGGCTCCAAACTATTTACTGGGTGACTTAACAGTCTTCTGGTTTTGTACCACTAATGCTGATACCTATGGCATGATACCTATGGCTTTAGCTGATACCTATGGCTTCACTGGAGGAGGTTCTGTACACTGAGCTGATGGAGAAGGATAAAACTAGGGTATCTTGTGATATGGCTGAGTAATGAGTAAACCTGATATTTCCACAGGTAACAACCATAAACTTGAGACCGAATGAAAAACAAAAACAAAAAGACAACAAAAACAAAGCCACCAGAACATACTAGAGAGTAAATAAAGGCAAGTATATCCTGGAGGGGAGCTAAAACTTGAAAGAAGAGAATAGCAGGAAATGACTTTCTAATTTGTGTGGCGTTTAGCCTAAGGGTACAGTGCAGTTGGTGCTGTGCGAGACAGCCAAAACGGAAAGAAAATTCTCAGTCTCTCTGGTCTTAAAAATGAGAAAACAAACTTCAGGACAACTGTGCTGCAGCAAAGTGAAAAGGGATGATATCCCAGAAAGGAGAGAGAGAGAGGAGAAACCCCAGACTGTGTGTATAAACATTGCCTAAACTCAAGTTCATTCATGAACTATGCACACACAGGACTGACTGACTACAAGCATCCCAGCTAAGAATAAAATAGCTAAACTGAGATTTGAGTTGATGCCCAAGAAATAAACATTTACAGTCTGAATAAAGCCAAATTAACTGCCTCTTTAAAAACAACAAAACCAAAACCATTCTTCAGAGAAATACAACAGAATCCAGTCTCGCCAGCATGACCTTCTAAACACCCAGGATATTGTACAAAATTATCTTACAAAGAAACAGAAAAAATGTAACCTGCTTTCCAGAGAGAAGACAGTTTATGGAACCAATTTTCAGAAGACCCAGATTTTGAATTTACAGATAAGGATTTATAAAGAGTTTATTATATAACTATAACTATAATAACTATATATAATATATATAATAATAATAACTATAACTATTTACTCAGTGGAATCAGGAAAATAGATTCACAATGAATGAAAAGTTAGGAGGTCACAGCAGAAAAACAGAAGCTATGTATATTAAAAAACAAAAACAAAAAACCCCAGAAATTCTAGAATTGAAAAAAACAGTACCCCAAATAAAAAAATTCACCAGATGGGATTAACAGTGCAGCAGACATGATAGAGGACCGAGTTACTAAAAGAAATTACCCCATCTAAAGAAGATAGAAAAAAGAAGGGGGGAAAAATGAACAGCGACTCAAGAGATCTATGGGATAATATCTAGAAGGAGAAGATAAAGACAGGACCAGAAAACTATTTGCAGAAATGACTGACAATGCCACAAATCTGGTGAAAAATACAAATTTATAGATTTAAGGCCAGCAGATCTTAAGCAGGAAAAATAGGAACAAAGCCATACTCAGGCACATTATAATCGAACTGCTGAAACCAAAAATAAAAAGAAAACCTTGAAAGCACCAAAGAAAAATGATAAATAACATACTGCAGAACAACTTGAATGACTGCTGACTTAGAATGGAGGCCAGAAGATAGATGGAGAGGGCTGAATTGTGAATCCCCCCAAAACATATCTGTTCCAGTCCAAGTTGATTATGTACAAGGATCCTGAACTCACCTCCATCCATAGACACACTGAATCTACAGCTACAGATGGAACAATTACCTCTGAAAAACAAACAAGAAACAAACAAAAAGAAAACAAAAACACCCATTCCAGCTGAATAATGCCTGTGCATTGGGTGAAATAGAGAAAACTCACACAGAAACAGGTAGGAGAGACTGAGACAACATATACCCATGAAGCCCACCCTTTGTGTGGTGCCCCACAATCAGAAGGGAACTCAAACTCCAAGCTTCTCCCTGAGGAGTGAATGGTCTGAATTCCACCTCTGGCACACCAACTTTTAAGACCTGTACCTGAGCGGTGAGCCCCAAAACATTTGTCTTTGAACCTAATAAGGCTTCAGTCCACGAGAAATACAAGGCACAACTGTAAGGCACAAGGAACAATTCTTTAAGGGCTGTGTGCACAGAATCACTCACCCCTAATGACCAGCACAGAGGCAGTCAACTGAAAAGTGCCCAGGACTTTTTGTGAAAGAAGCTTATTTGCTTATCTTAAAGCATTAGCCCAATGTGACACACATCTAGTCTACTAAAATACTGTCTCAAGATGGAGGCTACTAGGCACCATTCTTGTGCTCTCTGTCTTGCTCAAATGTACTGGTATCTCCCAGACAAGGGTTTGTACCCTCATTTGGCCCCCTGATTTTTGCAGCTCCTGCTCAGGGGGCATCCCTAGGTCACTTGGCCCTGGTGGCTAGTGGGACTAGCCTTGTATATGGGCTATACTTGTGTTCAGGTCTGTAACAAATAAAAACAAAGGTCCTAGGGGTGCCTGGCTGGCTCAGTTGGTACAACACAGGACCCCTGATCTCAGGGTTATGAGTTCAAGCCCCATGTTGGGTGTAGAGCCTATTTTAAAATAGAGAGGGGGAAAAAAAGTTCTTACCACTCCAAAGACATGGTAAAGAGGCAACAGACTAAGATGCTCAATCTTTCTGTGAAAGAGGCCTATTATCTTATATTCAGAGCTGTGGCCTGTGGGGCAAGCTTCTAATTAAATACACAACTAACAGCTCAATGTCATCCTCTCCAGAGACCTTGGAGGGCAGGTACTATCATTGTGCTTTCCTTCTGCCACCTCTGTAGAGGTCAGTATCTTCCAGAGAGAAGCTTGTACTCATATCTGGTACCCTGGTTTTTATGCCCAGTGCCTGATATTTGAGGCTACTCCCTAATGTCCCTTGTTTCCCTAGATCTGGTGGCAACAGGGCTTGTGTTCCTTGGGTCCCAGAAAGGTGACTACAAAAATCAGAGACAGTTCTTGGCTGGCTACTATCCCCAGGGCACAGCACAGACAGCAGAGTGAAACACATCAGCAGTCTCTCTGAACAAGGCCTGTTTGCTTTCCTGAAGTTTCAGGCTGAGAGGCAGGCTTCAGGTTTGGCATACATCTAGGGGCCTACTGAGATGCTTTCCAGAGATGGAGGCTGGTGGATGCCATCTTTGTACTCTGCTTCTGCTTTGCTACAGGTTGCCAGTATCTCCCAGAAAAGAGTTTGTATACTCATCTGGTGGACTGAGTCTTGTAGCTGTTGCCCAGGGAACACCTATAGGTCATATGGCTCTGATGGCTAGTGAGGCTAATGCTGGCAGTCCCACAGGACTATATTATTTGCATATCTAAAAGTTGCTGCCCACAGCTCTTACTTTCAATTAGTCTGAATCTAGGTGCTGACTGAGATCCTCCCTGAGGTCTTACTGAGAGCCACTAAAAATAAAGTAAGCTGCTTGGATGATCATAAAAGTTTGAGAAACAACAAAGAGCTAGGGCAACGTTAAATAATAAGCTTCATCTCCTACATGAGGCCTTTCCTTGAAGATTGGGAAATGTGGCTGTTTTATATAATACATACAAACCAGCACAGAGAATCAAGGAAAATAAAGGCACAGAGATGAATATGTTCCAAACAAATGAACAAAGATAAAAGTTCAAAAAATGTTAATAAAAGAGAGGTTAAGTGCTTTACCTGATAAAGAGCTCAAAGTCATGGTCATAAAGATGTTTACCAGTCTCACGAGAAGAACAGATGAACAAATCAGAAGGTACCAAAAAAGTCAAAGAGCTGAAGAATAGAGTAACTGAAATGAAAAATACAATAGAGAAGTTCAACAACAGCCTAGATGAAGCAGAAGAAAGGATCAGTGAACTTAAAGATAGGGTCCTGGAACTCACTCAACCAAAGTAGCAAAAATGAAAAAAGGAAAAAAGTAAAGAGAGCCTAAGGGACTTGTAGGACAACACCAAGTGCCCAACATCCACATTTAGATGTCTCAGAAGAAGAGAAAAAGAGGCAGAAAACTTATTTAAAGAAATAATGACAGAAAATTTCCCTAACCTGGGGAATGAAACAGACATCAAGGTTAAGGAAGCCCAAGATGTTTCAAAGAAGATGAACCCAAAGGGGCCCATACCAAGACCCATTATGATTACAGTATCAAAAGTTAAAGACAAGGAGAAATCTTAAAAGCAGCAAGAGAAAAATAACTTGTTAAAGTTATCAGAAGATTTTTCAATGGAAACTTTGTAGGCCAGAAGGGAGTGGCATGATATATTCAAAATGTGAAAAACAACAAAACAAAACAAAACAAAAACAACACCAACTAAGAATACTCTACCTGGCAATGTTATCATTTAGAATTAAAGAGAGAGAGAGAGTTTTCAACACAAGCAAAAGTTAAGGAGTTTACTCTTACTAGAAATGTTAAAGGGACTTCTTTAAGCTGAAATGAAAGGGTACTAATTGGTAATCGGAAAACATGAAAGTAGAAATCTAACTGGTAAAGGTAAATATACATTAAAATTCAGAAAAATCTAATCTTGAAAGGCACTATGTTGTGCACTTATAAAGCTAGAATAAGGGATGCCTGGCATCCTGTAGATACTGGCAATCTGTAGCTCAGTTAAGCGTCTGCCTTTGCCTCAGGTCCTGATCCCAGAGTCCTGGAATCAAATCTCACATCAGGCTCCTTGCTCAGTGGGGAGCCTGCTTCTCTCTCTGCCTGCTTCTCTCCCTGCTTATGTGCACTCTCCCTCTCTCTCCCTGACAAATAAATAAAATCTTTTAAAAAAAGCTAGTATGAAAATTAAAAGACAGAAGTAGTAAAAATAACTATACAATAACCTAAGAAATACACAAGACAAAAAGATGTACATTGTGACATCAAAAATCTAAAACATGGGGGCACCTGGCTTGCTCAGTTGGTTGAGCATCTACTTTCAGGGTCTTGATCCCAGGGTCCTGTGACTGAGCCCTACATTGTGCTTTCTGCTCTGCGGGGAGCCTGCTTCTTCCACTCCTCCCAGCTTCTGCTCTCCTCTCTCTATCTGTCTCTCTCTCTCAAATAAATAAATAAAAATGTTTTTAAAAAGGAAAAAAAACGAAAACATGGTGGGTGAGGGGGATAAAAATGCAGATTTAGAATGTGTTCAAACTTAAGTTGTTATCAAATTAAAACAGACTGTTACAAATACAAGTTGTTCTATGTAAGCCTCATGATAACCACAAAGCAAAACTGAAAAGTAGATAAATAAAAGATAAAGGAATCTATGCGTACCACTACAGAAATACCAAATCATAGGGGTGCCTGGGTGGCTCAGTGGGTTAAGCCTCTGCTTTCAGCTCAGATCACGGTCTCAGGGTCCTGGGATCAAGTCCCACATCGGGCTCTCTGCTCAGCAGGGAGTCTGCTCCCCCCGCCCACCTGCCTCTCTGCCTACTTGTGATCTCTGTCAAATAAATAAATAAAATCTAAAAAAAACAAAAAACAAAAACAAAAAAAACAACAAATCCTAAAGAAAAGAGTAAGAGAAGAGAGGAACAGAAAGATTACAAAATAACCAAAGGTCATGATCCCAGCGTCATGGGATCGTGTCCCACATCGGGCTCCTTGCTCCGCAGGGAGCCTGCTTCTCCCTCTGACTCTGCCTGCCACTCTGTCTGCCTGTGCTCGCTCTCGCTCGCGCTCTCTCTGACAAATAAATAAATGAAATCTTAAAAAAAAAATGAACAAAATTAAAATAAGTACATACCCATCAATAATTACTTCAAATGTAAAAGGATTAACTTCTCTAATCAATGTATAAAAAATGTGTAAGTGTATAATGTATAAAAAAACAAGACCTAACAATGTGCTGCCTATAAGAGAGTAATTTCAGATGTAAAGACACAGACTAAAAGTGAAAGGATGGAAAAAGATACTCCATGCAAATAGAAACCAAAAGACAGCTGGGGTAACTATACAAATACCTGACAAAAAAGACTTTAAGACAAAGACTGTAATAAGAGACAAATATATTGCAAAATGATAAATGGGTCAATCCAGCAAGAAGATATAACAACTATAAATATTTATGCACCCAGGATAGGAACACCTAAATATATAAATGAAATATTAACAGGCCTGAAGGAAGAAATAGATAGCAGTACAATAATGGTATGGGATAACACCCCACTTTCCTCAATGGATAGATCATCCACAAAGAAAATCAATAAGTAAGGAAACATTATTGCCCTTGAAAAAAAACATTTCAACTAGAGGGAGTTAACAGACTATAAATAGAACGTTTGATCCAAAAGCAACAGAATACAGGTTCTTCTGATGCACATATGGAAGATTCTTCAGGACGGATCACAGGTTAGTCCACAAAAAAGTCTTATTAAATTTAAGAAGGCTTAATTCATATCAGGCATCTTTTGTAACCACAATGGTAGAGAACTAGAAATTAATTACAAGAATAAAACTGGAAAATTCACAACTATGTGGAGATTAAACAACATGCTACTAAAAAAACCAATGGATCAAAGAAGAAATCAAAAGGAAAATAAAAAAAATAGGGGTGCCTCGGTGGCTCAGTTGGTTAAGTGTCTGACTCTTGGTTTGGCTTAGGTCCTTATGGAGTGTGCGATAGAGCACCAAATTGGGCTCCATACTCAGCACAGTTTGCCTGGATATTCTCTCCCTCTGCCCCTTTCCCCACTTAAGTGTACTCTCTCGCTCTCAAATAAACAAATCTTAAACAAATAAACAAACAAACAAAAAACCTCAAGACAAATGAATAGGGAAATACAACATCTCAAAATTTACAGGATGTGGCAAAAGCAGTTCTAAGAAGGAAGTTCATATTGATAAGTGCCCACATCAAGAAACAAGAACAATCTCAAATAAATGATCAACTTTACACCTCAAAGAGCTAGAAAAAGAAGAACAAATGATGCCCAAACTTAGGGCAAGGAAAAACATAACAACAAATAGAATGGAAATAAATGAAATAGAAACTAAAAAGACAACAGAAAAGATCAATGAAACAATGAGCTAGTTCTTGGAAAAGATAAACAAAACAAACCATTAGCTAGACACCAAGAAAGAGAGTCAAATAAATAAAATCAGAAATGAAAGAGGAGATGTTACTGATAACACAGAAATAGAAAGATTCTTAAGAGCATTATGCCAACAAACAGGACAATATAGAAGAAATAGAGAAATTCCTAGAAACATACAATTTTATAAGACTGAATCATGCAGAAATAAAAAATCCAAGTAGACTGATCATGAGTAAGGTGATGGAATTAGTAATCAAAAACTTCCCAATATTTGGTGAGTGCTGTGAAGTGTGTAAACCTGGTGATTCACAGACCTGTACCCCTGGGGATAAAAATATATGTTTATAAAAAATAAAAAATTAAAAAAAAACAAAACTTCCCAATAAACAAAAGTATAGGACCAGATGGCTTCATTGGTGAATTTTAACAAACATTCTAAGAAGAATCAATACCACATTTTCTCAAATTCTTCCAAAAAAGAGAAGAAATACTTATTTTATAAGGCTAGCATTACCTGATAACAAAACCAGACAAAGATGCCACAAGAAAATAAAATCATACACCAATATGACTGATGAATATAGATGCAAAATCCTCAACAAAATATTAGCAAACTGAATTCAAAAATACATTAAAAAAACCATATACCATGATAAGTGGGATTCATTCCAGGACTACAAGGGTGTTTCAACACATGCAAATTAATCAACTTGATACTACATTAACAAAATGAAGGGCAAAAATCATCTGATCATCTCTACTGCAAAAAAAGCACGAGACAAAATTCAACATTTTATGATAAAAATGCCAAACAAGGTGGATATAGAGGGAATGTACCTCAACATAATCAAGGTTATTTGTGACAAGGCCACAGCTAACATCATACTCATTGGTGAAAAACTGAAGCTTTTCCTTTAAGATCAGAAACAAGACAAGGATGCATACTCTTGGCAGTTTCATTCAACACAGTATTGGAAGTCTTAGCTAAAGCAATTAGGCATGCATGATTGCATAAATAAATAAATAAATGGAATACAAATTGGCAAGGAAGAATAAAACAGTCACTATTTGCTGATAACATGATATCATATATAGAAAATCCTAAAGGCTCTACTCCCCCAAAATCTGAGAAGTAATAAATTTAGTAGGGATACCTGGGCAGCTCTGTTGGTTAAGCGTCTACCTTTGGGTCTGGTCATGATCTCAGGGACCTGGGACTGAATCCCACATTGGGCTCCTTGCTCAGCAGGGAGCTTGCTTTGCCCTCTGCCTGCTACTCCCCCTGCTTGTCCTCACATACTCTCTCTCTGTCTCTGACAAATAAAATCTTAAAAAAAATAAATTTAGTGAAGTTGGAGAATACAATATCAATATACAAAAATTTGTTGCATTTCTATACTCTAATAATGAACTATCAGAGAAACTAAGAACACAACTGCCTTTACAATTGTATAAAAAAGAATAAAATACCTAGGAATACATTAGACCAAGTTGGTGAAAGGCCTGTACATTGCAAACTATAAGACACTGGTGAAAGAAACTGAAGAAGACACAAATAAATGGGAAGCTATTCTGTGGTCAGGGATTGGAAAAATTTATATTATTAAAATGCCGATCCTAGCCAAAGCAATCTACAGTTTCAATGCAATCTCCATTAAAATTCAAATGGCACTTTTCATAGAAATAAAACAATCCCAGAATTTGTATGGAACCACAAAAGATAGCAAATAACCAAGGCAATCTTGAGAAAGAACAAAGCTGGAGGCATCATGCTTTCTGATTTCAAACCATATATACAGAAATCAAAACAGTATTATACTGACATAAAAACAGACTTGCAGATCAGTGGAACAGAACAGAGACCAGAAATAAACCCACACATACATGGTCAATTAACTTACGACAAAGGAGATAAGAATATGCAAAGGAAAAAGTACAGTCTCTTCAACAAATTGTGCTGGGAAAATGGTACAGCCACATGCAAAGGAATGACACTGAACCACTATCTTATACCATCCAAAAAACCCCCCAAAACTCAAAATGAATTAAAGACTTGAATATAAGACCTGAAACCATCAAACTCCTAGAAGAAAACATAGGTGGTAAGTTCCTTAATAGTAGTCTTGTGATGATTTCTTTTGGATTTGACTCCAAAAATAAAAGCAATAAAAGCAAAAATAAACAAGGGGGACTACATCAAACTAAAAGGTTTTGCATACTAAAGGAAACCATTAATAAAGTGAAAAGGTAACCTACTAAATGGGAAAAAATATTTGCAAATTATGTATCATATAAGAAGTTAATACCCAAAAATAAATAACGAACTAATACAACTCAATAGCAAACAAACAAACAAAAAATTCAGTTTAGAACAGGCAGAGGATTTGAATAGAAATCTTCCCAAAGGCAACATACAGAAGGCCAACAGGAACATGAAAAGGTGGTCAACATCAATAATCATCAGGAGAATGTGAATCAAAACCATAATTAGATCACTTCCCACCTGTTAGAGTGGCTATTATAAAAAAATAACAAATAACAAATGTCAGTGAGGATATGAAGAAAAAATCCTTAAGCACTGTTGGTAGAAATTTAAATTGCAACCATTATGGCAAACAGTAAAAAAATCCTTAAAAAATTTAAAGTAGAATTACTATATGACCCAGCAATTCCACTTCTGGATAAGAAGGAAATGAAAACACTAACTGAAAATGATATATTCACCCCATGTTCACTGCAGCATTATTTACAATAACCAAGACATGGAAGCAACCTAAGAGTCTTTCAGTAGTGTATGAATACAATAGAATATTATTTAGTCATCAAAATGAGGGAAATCATGCCATTTGCAACAACATGGATGGACCTTGAGGGTATTAGCTAAATGAAGTAAGTTACACAACGACCAATAACATACATCTCCCTTGTATGTGAAATCTAAAAGCATGGAGACAGAAAAACAAAAATCAAACTCATAGATACAGAGAAAATAGATTGGTGGTTGCCAGAGGCATGGGATGAGGGTAGGCAAAATGTGTAAAGGTGGTTGAAAAGTATAAACCTACAATTATAAAAGAAATGAGTCAGGGTGCCTGGGTGGCTCAGCTGTTTAAGGGTCCCACTCTTGTTTTCAGCTTGGGTCATAGTCTCAGTGTTATGAAATAGAGCCCTGCATCAACGGGCTCCGTGCTCAGCGGGGAGTCTGCTTAAGATTCTTTCCCTCTCCCTTTGCCCCTCCCCCGCAATAAAGAAATCTTTTTACAAAAGGAAATAAGTCATGGGATATAATGTACTTGAATGAAAGTCTTTAGAATGGTGGCTATAGTTAGTAATATTTCATAGCTGAAAGTTGTTAAGGGAGATCTTAACAGAAGAAAAAGTTTTTATAACTATGTAGGTTGATTGATATTAACTAGACTTGTGATGATCATTTTGCAATATATGCAAATACCAAATCATTATGTCGTATCCGTAAAACTAATATGTTAACATGTCAATTATACCTATGACTACATATCTATATCTATATCTATATCTATATAAAAGGATATGTCTAATACTTATCCCTGGAACTCATGAATGTGAATTTATTTGGAAAAAGAGTGTTTGCAGAGTAATTAAATTAAGGATATTGGGATCAGATCATTCTAGATTAACCAGGTAGGCCCTCAATCCAATGACAAGTGTCCTTATGACTAGAGGAAAAACACCAGGGTATGGGGGAGAAGACAAAAGAAAGAACAGAAAGGCACATAAAGAGGGATGCAGAGGGTGCCTCAGTGGCTCAGTGGGTTAAAGCCTCTGCCTTCGGCTCAGGTCATGATCTCAGGGTCCTGGGATTGAGTCCCGGATCGGGCTCTCTGCTCAGCGGGGAGCTTGCTTCCTCCTCTCTCTCTGCCTGCCTCTCTGCCTACTTGTGATCTGTCTGTCAAATAAATAAATAAATAAAAATCTTAAAAAAAAAAAAAAAGAGGGATGCAGAGACTAGAGTTACTAGCTATAAGCCAAGGAATGCCTGGAGCCACTAGAAACCAGAAGAGCCAAGGAAGGACGCTTGTCTAGAGCTTCTATGGGGAGTGTGGCCTGCTTACATCTGGATTTTGGATTTCTGCCCTCAAGAACTGTGACAGGATAAGAGAGGATGACTTTCTGTTGTCCTAAGCCACTAAGTTTGTGATAATTTGTTACAGGAGCCGCAGAACACTAACATGATAGAAAATGAGCATCATTAAGTGTACAAGGAAAAATTTCTCAATCCAGAATTTCAGGTCCAACTAAAATATCCTTGGAGAAAAACAGAAATGAAGACATTTTTAGAACAAAAGAAAAAGAAAGAAAATTGTTGCCAGCAGAGATGCACTATAAGGAATGTTAAAGGAAGTTCTTCAGACAGAAAGGAAATGATACCAGATAAAAAACTGGATATTCAGGAAAGAATAAAGAGCATCATAAATGGTAAGTAACTGGGTAAATATAAAACTATTTTTCCCTCTGACTTTGAAATCATAATAACATTTAAAGCTTAATGCAAAATTTTGCCTTGTAAGATTTATAATGTAACATGTATAATACATAGAACATTTATGGTATAAAAGATTGGAAGGAATAAATAGATCCATATAGTTGCAAGTTTTCTACATTTTTGGTGAATTGCTAAATATTAATTCTAAGTAGACTGTAAAGGGCTAACGATGTATATTACAGACCTTAGAGCAACTGCTAAGAAAACAAGGAAGAGGCATAGGTAAAAAGTTCTAGCTAGCTAGGTTGAGCGGAGTGCTTTAAGTAGGATGTGGCAGAAGATGATAAAGATTGTTTTAAGGAAGAGAAACAAAAGAACTGGTAATAAAATTGCTTGTGGCAAAGGAAATTAGAGTGAACACTGTAGTGGGTTGAATAGTCCCCACTGCTCCCCACCAATATTTCTACCCAGAATGTCCACATGTGATCTTATTTGGAATGAGGCTTTTTGTAGCTGTAATTAAGTTAAAGATCAAGGTAAGATCATCATGGGTTAGGGCATGCCAATGACGGGTTCCTTATAAGATACAGACACAGAGGAGAGACACAGAAGAAAAGAGAAAAAGGCCATGTGAAGATTGAGACAGAAATTGGGGTTATGAGGCCATAAGACAAGGAACACCAGGAAGTACGAGAAGTTGGAAGAGGTAAGAAAGGCAAAAGAATGAAGGTGGAGCCTTACCTTATACCACACACACACACACACACGAACTCAAAATGGATCAAAGACTTAAATGTAAGAGTTAAAACTATAAAACTCTTAGAAGAAAACAGGAGAAAGCTTCATGACATTGGATTTGGCAATAATTCTTAGATACGACCCAAAAAGCATAGTCAGCAACAATAAAAAGATGTCAAATTTTATCTTTTATGCATCAAAGGAAACTATCAATAGGGTGAAAAGGTAACCACAGAATGGAAGAAAATATTTGCAAACTATATGTTTTTTACGAAATTAAAATCTAGAATATATAAAGAATTCCTATAACATAACAACAACAAAAAGCCAGGAAAAAAAAAAACAAGTGGATTAAAAAATGGGTAAAGGACTTGAATAGACATTCCTGCAAAGAGGATGTACAATAGCTGATGAGTACATGAAGTGATGCCCAACATCACTAATTACAAGGGAAATGCAAATCAAAACCACCATGACTACCACTTCACGCCTGGTAGGATAGCTCTTATCAAAAACAAAACAAACAACAATAATAACAAAACAACAAAAAAGAAAAAACCCACAGAATTCCAAGTGTTGGCAAGGATGTGGAGAAATTAGAACCTTGTGCAGTTGCTGGTGGGAATGTAAAATGATACAGCTGTTGTGGAAAATAGTATAGCAGTTCCTTAAAAGAATTAAAAATAAATTCCCATATGATCCCGAAATTCCACTTCTGAGTATATGCTCCAAAGAATTGAAAGCAGGGATTTGAAGAGTTCTTTGTACAGCTATGTTCATAGCCACACTATTCATGAGAGCCAGAAGAAAGAAGCAACCCAAGTGTCAATCAATGGAAGCATGGATACACCACATGTGGACTATACACACAACAGAGCTAACTCAGCCTTAAACAGGAAGGATTTCTGATACATGTTACAACATGGATGAACCCAAAGATAGTAGGCTAAGTAAAATGACCCCTTCGCAAAAGAACAAATCCTTCGTGATTCCACTTCATGAGGTATCTTGAGCAGTCAAATTCATGGGGCTAGAAAATAGAATGGTGCTTGACAGGGGCTAGGGGAGGGGGAGTGAGGAGTTAGTGTTTAATGTGTATGGAGTTTTAGTATGGGAAAACATAAGAAGTTCCTGAGATGGTTGGTGGTGAAGGTTACAAAACATGATGTACTTAATGCCACTGTCCTGTACACTTAAAAATGCATCAAATGATGAATTTACGTTATGCATATTTTACCAGAATTAAAACATGAAAGAACAAGGAATAAAGACAAAAGGAAGGAATCGCTCTTAGAGCCTTTGAGGGAGTATGGTCCTGCTCATAGCCTGATTTCAGACTTCTGGCCTCTGGAACTGGGAGGGCATACATTTCTGTTTAAAGCCATCAGGTTTGTGGCAATTTGTTGTGAAAGCCACAGGAAGCTAATATAGATACACTGAGACTTCAGAAGGGAAATAAGACCAAAATGGAAACAGAAGACTCAGGTAGAAGAGACCATGCAATCCATCATTAGGTAAAGAGCCAGGGCAGCACTTTGTACACGTCCCCTCAGAGTGCAGCTGGGAACGGGGGATCACGCATACTGTTTGTGGCACTAGCTCATGAACTCTTGTATTCCCAGGCCAGTTGTAGGCATGAATGGCCAGCTTGATAGAAGTATAGGTATCCATGGCCTCAGACCCCTCAGGATGAAGGTCTTGGACACCCCCAAAGGTAAGCCCTCTAAAGCAGCAGATGTTACAGCAAGGGCAAAGAGGATCTAGAACATGTAGAAAGGAAGATGACAAATTATCTACAGTCTTGGACCAACTGCAGCTTTGGGGGCTGCAGCTCTCTCAAACCTTCCTCTTCTAAGTCTTCCCCTAGAAATTATGATGAATCCTATCTTACAGAGGCTGTGACGGACCTTAATTTAAAATACAAGTGGGGCGCCTGGGTGGCTCAGTGGGTTAAGCCGCTGCCTTCGGCTCAGGTCATAATCTCAGGGTCCTGGGATCGAGTCCCACATCGGGCTCTCTGCTCAGCGGGGAGCCTGCTTCCCTCTCTCTCTGCCAGCCTCTCTACCTACCTGTGATCTCTCTCTGTCAAATAAATAAATAAAATCTTAAAAAAAAAATACAAGTGGATCTGAGCAGTGCTTGGGATGATCTATGGCAGACACTGTTAGTGCTCTACCCAGATCCCTGTAACCTCCTCCCAGAGATTCTGTGTGCTTTCTTTTCTAATGGCGCATATTAACTACAGCGGACCCTTGAACAACATGGGTTTAAACTACATGGGTTTACTTAACTTATACATGGATTTTTTTCCCAATACAGTATAGTACTGTAAATTTATTTTCTCTTCCTTATGATTTTCTGAATATTTTTTCTCTAACTTACTGTTAGAGTAAGTTTTTAAGAACTAGTATATAATACATATGTAAAATCTGCATTAACTGTTTTTTAAGAACTAGTATACAGTACATATGTAAAATCTGCATTGGCTGTTTTTGCTTTTGGTAAGGCTTCCGGTCAACAGTAGGCTATAAGTACAGTTTCTGGAGAGTCTAAAGCTATATGTGGATTTTTAACTGCAGAAGGGGTTGGTGCCCGTAACCTCTGTTGCTCAAGGGTCAAATGTACTCTTTCTCAAGCCTGGCACTCCTATTGATGTGGCTTTGCCTGAAACACAGCACACAAGTATCTGGAAGCTGAATGACTGCTCCAGGAGTAGGACCAGGAGTCCATGCTCAGGTTAGGACCAACTCTGGGGAGTGAATTACATCCCAGAACATCATGCAGGATCAGCCTGAAGCTGAAACTCCACTCTATGGGATTCTGCCTCACAGTCTACCTTCCCTTTCTGGGTTCCCCACTCCCTAACGGGTTTCTCCTGGGAGTACTTCTTAAAAAACTCCTTATGTAGTATCCTCATCTCAGGGTTTGCTTCTGGGGAACCCAACCTGAGGCAGGGGAGAAATGTCCTGACTTGTCCCATTATAATCTGGTACCTGTACCTCCTAAATGTTTCATGTCAAAGGCTGTTATCTTTTCTCATGGGGGCACTTTTTGGGTTTCCTATTATTTCTAGTTGAGAGTTACCTCCTCTGGCTAGCTCCCTGATACCTTCCTCCCCTCTTAATTTCCTACCTCCCATGCTGTACCCCTCACAGGGGAGCCCTGTAGGAATCACTTTCTCCTCCAGATGGCCTCTTGGTCAGCGACAATTTCAAGACAATGTTTTTGTGTGTGTGTTGGCGGGGGCGGGGGGAGGGGAGCTGGCCTACACAAACATGCATGTTTGCCCCTTGGAATTTTGGAAGAGCAGGTGTTTCTGGAGACAGGTATTTTCTCTCTGTGGCCACAGGCTAGGCCTACTCAGCCTTTGGCCTACCCGCATATTCACATTTGCAGACATGAATGAGGAACTAGTGCCCATGTCTCCAAACACAAAGGGACATGCTTTGGTATCTGAGTGGTCCCTGAGGTACCCTGAAGTGCATCTGGGGAGTACTGGGAGGGACTAATTCTCTAAATGTTCTTCCATTTTGGCAGATCAGTCTACAAGCCTCACAGGTACACCTTCAAAGTGGGAGATGGGCTGAGGAGCTGGCAAAACTGGTTTTTGGACAACCTTCTTCACAGGCCTGTCAAACTTCATATAGTACTTTCCATTAAAATGGCACCTATTGGGGCGCCTGGGTGGCTCAGTTTGTTGGGCATCTGTCTTTAGCTCAGGTCATGATCCCAGTGTCCTGGGATCAAGCCCCACGTTGGGCTCTCTGCTTAGCGGGGAGCCTGCTTCCCTCTCTCTCTCTGCCTGCCTCTCTGCCTACTTGTGACCTCTCTCTGTAAAATAAATAAATAAAATCTTAAAAAAAAAAATGGCACCTATTGTTTTCAGGTTTGAGGCCACAGCGGAAACTCCAGACTAAAATAGTCCCTTTTTACATCGTGTTACATAGATAAGGCTCCTGTTGCATATACTTTGCTCCAAGTTTGGTAATTCTGAGCCACTACTGGCTACAAAGATCCTCCAGTAGAGAGAAGAAAGGGAGAAGCAGGCACACAACATTCCCATTCAGGTGGGAAGGAATAGGATAAGGCCATCAACAGGAGAGGATGTACCTGCTTTCACAAGCACAACTCATTGGGATTAATGCTGGCAATCTCGGTCCTGTAAATTCTGTGTTCCAGCAGCTAGAATCTAGTTCATCAGGAAATCACTATATAACTTCTTCCCTCTTTACCTGTTTTCTGCTGGCCTGTTTCCTCAGAATTTAGGATACTCCTCGGGATAAATTTCTCAATACTTGGAACCTCCAAGCTGCTTAGGGCCTTACAGAAGGACCTGAGTTAGGGTCCAGCAAAAAAGTTCACACTAGAGTTGAATTATGTACTGCCCTGTCTCTCACTGCCTCTGGTTTTGTACCCTGCTTGCAAGCACCCATCTCATCTTCTCTAGGATGCGAGAACTGCCAGAGAGAGGGACATGCAAGCATGAAGGAATGTAGCTGTTTTTTTTTTTAAATGCGAGGAGCCAAAATAGGAGGTGAGAGAAAGAAAAGTGAGAAAGTTGGAAAACTGTACTGGAGTTAGACTGTGAACTGCTTTCAGTGCCGTAGTAGGTAGCTCACCATGGAGCTATTCAGGAGTGGGGAGTGGGACAGAGAGATTGGCTACCTGATGGTTATTTTAACCAGTATGTCCTTAGTTATTATGGAAGGGAAATCTTTTCTAATTCCAATTCTTTTACACCTATGTCAGAGACTTCTTGGCCAATGTTTAGTTTTGTTCAAGATCCTAGACTTGAGAGTCTGGCACTGAGGATACCAAGGCCCTTTCTGCAGTCATCATAGTGATCTAGAGCAACGATCTTTGACTTTTTCCCCTCTTGTAACCCCAAAAGAATTTTGAAACACTATGTAATTACTCATTTCTTAAAGTACCTAAAAATTTTCAGTATAAATTTAAATAGCTGAGAATATAATTTCCAGTGTATTATAAATACTGACATTTGTTTTTAAAGATTTACTTATTTAGAGAGAGAATGAGCTCACCTGGGCAGAGGAAGAAGGAGAAAGAGAAAGAATCCTCAAGCAGACCCCTATTGAGTATGGAGCCCAATGTAGGGCTTGATTCCAGGACCCCAAGGTTATGACCTGAGCCAAATCAAAAGCTGTCAAGTTAACTGTCCGAGATACCCAGGTGCCCCAATAAATACTGACCTTTAAAAATAAAGCTTTGGGGGCACCTGAGTTGCTCAGTGGGTTAAGCCTCTGCCTTTAGCTTGGGTCATGATCTAAGGGTCCTGGGATCGAGCCCCACGTTAGGCTCTCTGCTTGGCAGAGAAGCAGAGAAGCCTGCTTCCCCCTTTCTGCCTGTCTCTCTGCCTACTTGTGATCTCTCTGTCAAATAAATAGATAAAATCTTAAAACAAATAAAAAAAAAACACAAAGCTTTGTTACTTTTCTTAATGAAATTTAAATATATAGTCATTTCATACTACCTTTTAAATATACATGAACAAGCTGTTCTCTCATAGGAGGAAATTTTATATCCTTTTTTTCTCCTTGAATTCATATCTCTAGTCTGTTTCCCCCCAAAATTTTATGCTTGAAAGTCTTATTGCTCACCTTATCCTACTTCTCTTCTGCACGTTGTGTTATAATTTTTTTTTGGTGATCCCAGGCTTGGAATGTTAGCAAAAAAGCTTTCTGCATTTAAATTATCATTGGAATTGTTATTAAATGCAGTTGGTCAAACAATAAGTACATGAACATTTTGATAATGATTAAACAGAATTGTATTACAACTACGTCTTTAAACCAACCAATAACCAAAAAAATAGTTTGCATATTCATGCATGAGCATTACTTATTGCTAGAATAAGATGATTTGGCATCAAATTTATTTTTAGGTCACATATTTATAGATGTTAGTACTTAAAAGACTTGTTTGTAGAAGAATAAATGTTGTTTGTAGAAGAATAAAAGCAATGTTATACAACTCTGGATTCCTTCAAAGTTATTATGTCAAAATTTACATAGTGATCAGTTACCAAAATTATTTTATTTATTTTTTAATATTTTTTTCTTTTTTGTTTTTAAAGATTTTATTTATTTGACAGAGAGAGAAACAGTGAGAGAAGGAACACAAGCAGGGGAAGTGGGAGAGGGAGAAGCAGGTTTCCCGCTGAGCAGGGAGCCCAATGTAGGGGCTCAATCCCAGGACCCCGGGATCATGACCTAAGCTGAAGGCAGATGCTTAACAACTGAGCCACCCAGGCGCCCCTAGCAAAATTATTTTAAATTATCATTAAAACTTAATTCAATCATCATTCAATTTTGTTGAGAGCAAAGTACTGGAAATCACCTGACTAAACAAAGCATTTTTTACATCATTCCTGGAGAAATTAACTTTATCAGTTTTGGGAAAGCATACCTAAAAGTCTTTATCAAGAATTATGAAATAATTATTCATTAAACTCACGTAGCAGAAATGATCCTATATACTTACACATACAACTTCATTTCCTTTTCTCGATGCAGACAGAAAAGAGTATATTGTTTGGCCTCCCTTGCAACTTCTCAGGGCTGTGTGATTACGTACTGACCACTGAACAGTGAGCAGGAATGATGTGCGTCTGAGATAAGGCAGTTAACAGCTGGTGACCTTCCCTTCTGTCCCCCCTGCCCAGCAGTATGGGAGGCCATGAATTCCAGGTGGTGTAACTAAAAGATAGAAGGTTAGCTGACCTCTTTGGACTTTGCATGAATAAAATATGTGTGTTAAGACATTATGTCCCTGGGGGGGAAACTCAGTAATGTGTCAGCTTGGCTAGGCTGAGCCACATTTCCTTGAATTTTGTTCCTTTGTGTTTCTGACTAGGGTGGGCCACAGGACAGACTCCTGTGTGGGCTTTGAAGAATAGAAGTAAAACCGAAGTCATTTTATAGCCCATATACATTGTCATTGTTTTTCTCTCTTACCTCCTTGGTCTGAAGAGTGGTTGGGTCTGCAATCACCCCAAGTTCCCTTACAGCCTCCTTTAGCTTCTCTGATTCTTGGGCCAGGGTTGTGGTTTGGCTCTTTGACAAAGAGCTCTATCCTTTGCAGGAGAGTGACACCACCAAGGTTAGAGGCAATAAGAACTAACAGGTTTCAGGGTGCCTGGGTGGCTCAGAGGGTTAAAGCCTCTGCCTTTGGCTCAGGTCATGATCCCAGAGTCCTGGGATCAAGCCCCGCATCGGACTCTCTGCTGGGCAGGGAGCCTGCTTCTCCACCTCTCTCTGCCTGCCTCTCTGCCTACTTGTGATCTCTGTCTGTGAAATAAATAAATAACATCTTAAAAAAAACAAACAAAAAAACTAACAGGTTTCAGTCCATCCTCATGGACTCCAGTTTGGCTTACGCTTGCTTTCCTACATCTTATTTCCATCTTCCCTTCCTGACTGCCTGCTCCAAGGTCTTCAGATCCAGTGTCAGCTGTGAAGACAATAGGCTTACAGAGATTGCCTAATTAGATTTAACAATTATGTAAGGTCAACTCCTTGTAAGAAATCCCTTAATATATTCAGTGGTTCTGCTTCTCTGACTGAGTTTGGACCGATACACAGGGTTGCAAAGGATTAATTTGCTACTGTAGCATAGTCTCTTCTCTTTTAACTAATATAACTCTCTCAGTTGGAGATATCTTCTTTCACCTGTAAGTTTCAAACTTAGGAAAACACAAATATTAATTCCAATACATGTTTGCCAATAAATTAATTGGTGAACTGTTTCTATTTATGTGCTTTAAGTGTCTCTTCCTAAAAATTGTGAAACTAAAGATATACCTTGTCTAATATTTATTGACAAAGCCAGTCTACACTATCAAACCAGTAATCCAAAAAGACTGTTAGAAAAAGCTGGCTATGTTTTTCAGTTTAAATAAATGTGCCAATATGTACTTTATGATAACTACCTTGCTTCTGATTCTATAGATGGATAAAACATGGAGCCCAGTCATATGGATAAACAGGGTACTATCTTTAATACTTCTTTTTCTTGAATTTATTTTAGAAAGAGAGAGAGCGAGCAAGAGCATGAACTGGAGAGGCAGAGGGAGGAGTGGGTGAGAGGATCCTAAGCAGACTCCACACTGAACATAAAGCATGATGTGGGGCCTGATTTCACGATCATGAGCTCACAACCTAAGAAAAAACCAAGAGTCAGATGCTTAACCAACTGTGCTACCCAGGCACTCCTTTAATACTTAAAAAAAAAAAAAAAGAGAGAAAGAGTACAAGCAGGGGGAGTGGCAGGGAGAGGGAGAAGCAGGCTCCCGCTGAGCAGAGAACCTGATGTGGGGCTGGATCCCAGAATCCTAGGATCATAACCTGTGCTGAAGGCAGATGCTTAACTGACTGAGCCACGCAGGCGCCCTACCCCTTTAATATTTCTTACCACCATTCTTTTTTCTAGAGTTCCACAAGATTTTCTTCTAAGAGAACTGCATTCTTTGATGTCTATTGGCAATAACAGGGCACCTGGCTGGCTCAGTTAGTAGAGCATATGACTCTCATCTTGGGATCATGAGTTCAGTCCCACATTGGATGTAGAAATTACTTAAAATTAAAAAAAAAAAAAAAAAGAAAAGAAAAAATATTTAAAATAAGGAGTGGGGGGCGCCTGGGTGACTCAGTTGGTGGAGCATACAACGTTTGATGTTGGGGTTTTGAGTCTGTGCCCCCTGCTGTGCAGAGTTTACTTAATTAAAAAAAATAAACTTAAAAAAGTTTCAGTGCACTATCCCACTCTATAATTTATCTGAGTTAAAAAAACCCATTCAAAATATACCATTTCAAAATGTTACTTTTTACCTTCAACAGTATTCATAAGAAAGGGACAGACACAAAACTCTACCAAGGGTTTATGCTGCTTTGGTTAAGAGAGAGTTCACTGAGTCCAGTACTTTGAAGTAGCTCAATTGCTCTCTCTTTTTGCATCTCTGTTGGTTACCTACTGCTCTGTAACAAATTAACTCAAAATGTTGCAGCTTAAAATAACAAATACCCATTATCTCCTAACTCTCTATGGGTCAGGGATCCATAAACAACATAGACCGTTGGTTCTGGCTTAGGGTCTCTCATGAGATCAAGATGTCAAATGGGGCTGCTGTCATCTGAAGGACTGAATGGGGCAAGAGGGGCCACTTCTGAGGTGGCCCTCTCACAGGCCTGGCAAGAGTGTTGATTGTTGGTAGGTGGTCTTAGTTCCTTACCAGCTGGACAGCTCCACAGGGCTGCCTGAGTGTCCTCATGACTTGGCAGCTTGCTTCCCCCAGAGTAAGTAATCCAAGAGAAAGCTAGAAAGATGCCACAACACCTCATGATCTAGTTTAAAGTCACATATCCTCACATCTGCCATACTCTTTTGGGAAAATTTAATATAAAGAATTGTTGTTTATATTACAAAGCTTTAATAAAGCAGTATGATACTGATACAAAGACAGACACATAGGTCAATAAATCAGAATAGAGAGACAAGATAAAAGCCCATACGTACATGGTCAATTAATCTATGACAAAGGAGGCAAGACTATACAATGGGGAAAAGACAGTCTCCAATAAGTGGTGTTAGGAAAACTGGACAGCAACATGCAAAATAATGAAACTGGACCACTTTCTGATACCATATACAAAAATAAACTCAAAATGGATTAAAGACCTGTGAGCTCTGAAGCCATAAAACTCCTAGAAGAAAGTATATATAGGCAGTACCTTCTTTGACATCAACCTTAGCAACATTTTTCTAGATATGTTTACTCAGCCAAAGGAAACAAAAGCAAAAATACAATATTAGGACTATACGAAAATAAAAAGCTTTTGCATATCAAAAGGAAACCATCAGCAAGATGAAAAGGCAACGTACTGAATGGGGGAAGATGTTTGCGAATGATAAGTCCAACAAGGGGCTAATATCCAAAGTAAAGAAATAAGCAACTCAAAAAAAAAAAAAAAGATTGATTAAAAATGGGCGGAGGATTTGAATAGACATTTTTTCCACAGAAGACATACAGATGGCTAAGAGATCCATGAAGAGATGCTCAACATCATTAATCATCAAGGAAATGCAAGTCAAAACCACAATGACATGTCATCTTATACTTGTCAGAATGATGACTAGTATCAAAAAAAGAAGAAATGACAAGTGTTGGTGGGGATTTAAGAAAAAGGAACCTGTTTCCACTCTTGATGGGAATGTA
This sequence comes from Mustela nigripes, assembly GCF_022355385.1. NCBI lineage: Eukaryota > Metazoa > Chordata > Mammalia > Carnivora > Mustelidae > Mustela > Mustela nigripes. The sequence continues at coordinate 60,741,018 of NC_081568.1, read as the reverse complement.
AATTGATGTAGCCACTGTGGAAAACAGTATCAAGTTTCCTCAAAAAAGTAAAAATAGAAATACCATATGATCCAATACTCCACTATTGGATAGTTACCCAGAGAAAACGGAAGAGTACTTCTGAAAAGATACATGAATTGCTGTGTTCATTGTAGCATTAATAAAAGCCAAAATATGGAAGCAACTTACAATTCCATTGATAGAGGAATAGATAAGGATATGGTATACACATACAATGGAATATTACTCAGTCATAACAAAGAATGAGATCTTGCCATTTGGGACAACATGGATGGACTTAGAGGGTATTATGCTAGGTGAAATAAGTCAGAGAAAGACAAATACATACGATTTCATTTAAATGTGGAATCTAAAAAACAAAATAAAAAGCAGAAAGAACTATTAACTAGTAACAGGGTATTAAGTATTAAGGGGCAAAAATAATGCTAATTACAGAAAGAGCAATTATTGGGATCAACCACTACCTGTAGGACTGAGACTGAGTACCCAAGGAAGAAACAAACTTGGAAGAGCCTTCCCACCCCCACTGCTAGGCTGAGATTCAGACCTCACTGGGGAGAGGTTAGTTATGGGCCACTGGATGACTGAAATTTGCTGAGGTGCTACAGGTTGTGGCTGGCAGGTAGGAAACTACCCACTGAAGTGTCACTGAATTCACTGGGAAGCCACCCTCTGAATGTCCTGGCCACCCGTGTGTGTGCACGCGCGCAAGTGTGTGTGTGTGTGTGTCTGTGTGTGTGTTGCAGGGAAGGTATGGTTCTGCAAACCATTTGGTTCTGTATACCACAAAAGCAAGAAGGTAAGTATATGAGAAAGTATACTACAAAGTATACTAGAACTAGGAAGAGAAGATCCTTCATTTGCCTGTGTTCTTCTAGGGCTCCCTACTGACAAAATAAAATGTTGTGCCAGCTGGCAGAGGAGAAACGTTCACAGGGTCCTAGTTGGACTCCAGTATTCCAAAGTATGTAAAAGAAGAATGGATTTTGGAACTAAGACGCTATAAATTGATAACAGGCACACACATGGTCTGAGGCACAGAAGTTAATGTACTTGATTATGAAGTGCTCTCCCCGACTCCATTAAGTGTGTTACATTATACATACACTTTGTGTACCATACTGTCTGCACAAACTAAGCAATTCTGAATTCTAAATACGTTTCAGACCTCAGGGTTTCAGTTAAGGGATTGTCGACCTGACCACTTTGTTGTCAGCAGGTCTTGCTATCTGAAAAACCAGGGGGAAATATGACTCAAAGTCTTCTGTCTTTACTGATGACCAAATCTAATCAGCAGCGGGCTTCTAGCCCAAAACAGTTAAAATACCTGAGAACCTGAGTTCTTGTTTAACATAAGTAATAAGCCGTGGCTCAGCTTGCCTCTTATATAGCTTGGGTAAAGCTTCTATCAATACATGATTTTTTAATCTCATTGAGCTCCTGGAATTTGACCCAATAGTATTTTTTCCTCTTACGGTGGGATAAGAGTTTAATAAAAGGATAGAAGCCTTGAGTTATTTCCATTACAGTTCTAACACCAAGTGTTGCACACTCGAATCTCTCTGTGGGTTAGGCACAAAAATTATGTGAGCGAAGCAGGCAGATATAAGACAACAGGGAGCAATGGTGACAGCAGAAATCTATAGTGCCATGCTTCAAGTAAAGAAGGTCATTGCTACTTAACCCCTGAATATTGTTGCCACACATAGCCAAAAAGCTAGATAGTCTAATTTTTCAAGAGAAGATGGAAATTCAAACTTTAAAATGCAAAAATGTCAAATTTTAAAACAATAAAAATGATGTAGGATAAACACACATATCGGGGAATTCAGCTTTTGACTCTTACCCTAACCCTACATGGTAGGTCCTGTGGCAAATCCTGGTACATTAGGAGTCTTGGGTGGCTGTTACATTAGTAGTCCTCAATGAACCTTGACTCTCTGTACTGCATAATAGTCCCTTTCTACATGGATTCTGGGCTTGGCTGTACAACTTGCTTTGATCAATGGGACATTAGCAAGTATGGTGCGACCAAAGGCTTGATGATCATTTGCTCATTGGGGCTTGTCTTCCTGGAAGCTAGTTACCATGCAGAAGCTTGAATGAATGCTAAGACAGCAAATGAAGAATAGAGGCCCTAGAAAATGAGAAGCCATTTTGACGAGCTGACTACAGTCTCATGAGTAACCTCCGTAAACTATGTGGGCCCAGCTGTGTTCAGTCGACCCACACAACTGTAAAAATAAACCACTGTTATTTTAAGCTACTATTTCTTGGGTGCGGCTTATTATGATACACCACATAACTGAAACAGAGGTCATTTATTCTAACTCCTGTATTACTCCTGTTTTACTAACCAAGGTCCAGACAGGGGAAGGGGCCTAGTGAAATGCAGACAGCAAGTTAGTGGTAATAACTTTCCAATTCTGTGCTCTTCCTTCCTATTGCTTTTCTTTTAATTCTTTTGGTAGAAAGTACCAGATAAAGACAATGAAACTTCAAACTGTACCAGTGTGGAACTTACACTGTGCCCTGCATGCATATAAATTACTGTAATTACTTGATCCTTAGAAATGGAAAGATTTCTAGGTCACTGAGTCCCCTCACTTTACAGGTGCAGAGAATTCAAAACACTAGAGAAGGAGAAAAACAGCCTCTGATATTTGGAAGCTGGTCTGTTACAATTATCCTGGCTCTAATGTTACTAGATGATAGATGGCCCTGTTAGGTAGGCCTTGTGCTCACAGGACATAAACATCAGATAGGGCCATTCTCTGACTGTGGATAGATCAAGACAGAAACAAGGTCATTCCTTAATTACATTCGGACGCAGATAAAACATGAACATTGTCCAAACCATCAAAAATGACCAAACATCCCCACTCTGGCTGATGAGGGGTTCCTGCTTCTTTAGCAATTACAGCTTCGGTCTCGATCTACTGTTGCCTTGTTCCAGGCATGATTAAGATGCCCAATCATAGGAATACCCCCACTTCCTGACAGTATCTAATCCAGAGTAAAGCCTCATTTCCTCAAACCCTCTCCTAACTCACCTAACAACAACTCTTACCGAGACACCTATGATTAATTTCTCTTGGTGCCTATTCCCTCTCACTGCAACCGATAATACACTCAACTTGTTCAATCAGTATGTACCTGCTGGTCTTTGGTTAGCGGGCGCGAACAGACCTGACAAAGTTCACAGAGCTGAAGGCAGACTTCACTAGGAGTCTGCAGGTCTCCAGCTGCGGTACTTCTTAGCGCCTACTCTTTTGGCTAGTCTCTGTTTTCCCACCACTAGAATTAAGCATTATGATAACAGAGTCCTTCCTTGTAATGCTCGGAGCGGATTCCTAGTGCTTACGCTGGCAGAGGCTGGAAGTTTAAAAAACAAGTATTTCCTGAACGAATGAATACGAGGGGCTCAATATCCAATATACACAGGTTCCCATTCGTCTCTCAGCTCCTCACAGTTCGTGGTGCCCAAGCTCTCACAGCCTTTCCCTTGCCGGAGCTTCTCTCGCTTGTTGGCCCCTCCCACTTCTGAGCCCCAAGTCCTCCCAACGTATCTAGAACCCACCTGTCTTGAACATCTGTCCCTAGCCGCAGACGTTCGCGGACCAACAGTGCGGCTACCTAGGTGCAGATTGGGCTCTGAGGCAACCACTGCGCATGTGCGGAAATCGGTCTCACACGCAGGATCTCTGACGAGTGAAGAGTTACCTCTGAGTTTCCGTCCCGGTCTCAGTCGCCTGGGGCTGCCAGGAAGTCAGGAGAAACTAGCCGGAAGGAGAACCCGCGCGCAGGGATTTCTGGGATATGTAGTCGTGGAGAGCCCGAGACCCTTTTTTGGGGGAGCCCTTAATTCTTTAGGTTTGCACGTCCCACATGACAGTTCAGTGCTACTTTTGTTCAGAATTCAGCTTCAGGCTGCCAAGAGAGATTAGCCTGAAGTTGACTTCTCATACCCACAACGCTCTGCGGGGCCCCCGGCGCCTGCTGGGAGCTGTAGTCCTCGGTCTGCGTACTGCGTTCGCCGAGGGGGAGGGCGGAGCTGCCGGCGGCCCGGGCGGGCTGGCAGCTAGAGTGGTTAAGATAGCCGCCTCCGCCTCTACCGCCTCCGCCGTCGCCTCCTCCGCCCGGGCCGTTCGCTGCTGCGCGGGGAGAGCGAGGCGGGGCCGCCGGGGCCGCCATGGAGCCCGACTCGGTGATTGAGGACAAGACCATCGAGCTCATGGTGAGTGAGGCCCGCTGGACCGTTCTTCCGTCCGTCCGGCCCCGGGCGGGCCTGCCCATCTCAACGTCCGGCGCGAGGCCGGCCCCAGCCTTTCCCCACCGCCTTGGCCCGGACCGGGGCCCTCCGCTTTTCTGGCCTTGGGGCCGACGCGGTTCCTCGGGATCCCTGGAGATCTCAGGCCGGACCTGGCCCGGCCCCCTCCATGCTCCTCGGTTCTCCTTCCTCCCTCTGTCCTATATCCGGGCCCATCTCTTGAAGGACCCTCGCTCGATTATTCTGTGGCCTTAGCTCACACTCGCTCTAGCATCTCATTCTCCTTCTTTTAGGAGGGGATTTTTTCCCTTGAATTTCTTCGGCCCAGGCCTGCACCGCTTTGCAAGCCCCACTCAGGCCGAGTGAGATGGTGGTGGGAGGGGGGTACGGAGGAGATCGATCAGGGCCTCGGTCTCCGCGTCCTAGTAGGGGTCTCAGCACCCTCTCCCCAACGTAGGGCTGTGTGGATGCACGGATAGGCCTTACTAGGGTGGAGGTGGGGAGCTCTGGGGTTTGAGGCTGTGACGGATAAGGGGCCTATTTCCCGGGCCCCTGTGGTGTCCGGCTTCTCGGACAAAGGGTTTCCTACTCCGCGGTGAGGGATGTTTGCATAGCAAGGCCCCAGGTACTCTGGATTCCATCTCCCAGGAAAGGGAAACCCTAACTTCATGTTTCCCAGCGTTGCTTTGGGAAAATTGGGCGGGGGGGAGGTTTCTTCTCATCACTGCCGCCAGTTCTTTCGTATTTAAAAAAAAAAAAAAAAAAAAAAAAAGAGGAAGGAAAGAAAAGAGGGAGAGAATCCTAGGCCCCTCGGAAAGCGATCAGTCTTCTATTACAGACCATTGGTAGCCATGCCAGACTTCCCGGTCTTACCGACACCCCAGCCGCTTTCCGTTTTACGACTTGAAGCCAGAAGGGGTTTTTAGAAACAGAATTGTAAGAAGGTGGTTACTAGAAGAGAAGAATTTGCTGCTTGATGGATGGTTTGGTGGAAGAAAAGAAACATGGCAGCTATTACCTGCCAGTTCGAACATTGGGGAAATCAAACTGGGCTCTGGAGAGTTGGGTGGAGGAAGTCTTTACCTCAGCAAATGGACATGCCCAGGGTTTCTTCCTGTGGAAACCTTGACAGTTTCTTTGTATCTCTCTTAACACAGTAACAACCTCTACCCCTGGATTGAGATGAAAGGTGAAAGAATCTACTTAACCCAGCAAAATGTTTTCGTAGTCAGATTTTCTCCAGTGTGAAAATGTTTATTGAGTCAGTGATTCCAGTTGGTAGGGTTGGTGACATCAGAGCCACTTCCCCCATTTAATGCTATAAATAATAAATGGTGACACTGAAAGTCTGTTGGATAGCTGCATGGTTTCTGTGGATGATGGTATCTGGGGAGTTGAGATGCATGTTTTAAAAATGGAAGTACAGTAGCATAAACACACAGACAGCTTAATATTTGCTGTCCTTTGTATAATTCACAGAACTAGACTTCTCCAGTATTCTTTAGGAAAAAAAAAGAAAAGGAAAGAAAAGAAAAGAAAAGAAAAGGCCTTGGTCGTTTCTGCTTTGTGTGTGCACACGTGTGCTTGCTTTTTAAAGGATATTGTCACGTGTGAGTTTTTATTTGATTTTCATCATTAAGTAGTTTTTCCTTTTCAGTATAATTTATTGAACTATTATTGTAGTGAAGGTTTTGATGTTCTAGAAATTTTGTAGTGGGTTATTTTGGAGAAAATCTCTTCCTGGAATTCTTATGGATGTACAGTACGTGTCCTCACAACTGGGGGAGTACTTCATATTGAAAAGTTCTAACTTGGTGCCCCTGAAATTGGCTGTTCCCGTGCTCCTTCCATTTCCATTCATTTAAAAAATAAAATGTCTTTATTTTCAAAAGAATTAGAAGAAATACAGTGTACTTCATTTACTATTGTTTACTGTATAGTAAAAAAAAAAAAAGCTCTGGCCTAAATTTATTGATTTCCCATGCTCATAACTTTTTTTTTTCTTTTTCTTTTTTTTTTTTAGTATTAAGATTTTATTTATTTACTTGACAGAGAGAGATCACAAGTAGGCAGAGAGGCAGGCAGAGAGAGAGGAGGAAGCAGGCTCCCCGCTAAGCAGAGAGCCCGACGCGGGACTCGATCCCAGGACCCCGAGATCACGACCTGAGCCGAAGGCAGCAGCTTAACCCACTGAGCCACCCAGGCGCCCCATGCTCATAACTTTAAAAAAGTTTTGAGTATACATGATTTTACTTATTTATGATCTGAAAAGATATTTCAACCTTTCAAGGATGTTAAAAACCGGGATTCTCAGAAAATTTAACAAAGAGATCAGTTTTGAAGTGACCTTTTCATATATGGATTTTGATATTCTCTCAAAGGTATACCGGATAAGACTCTTAGGCAATCCTTTTCATAACCATATATGCATTTATTTTAGTGTAGTAGATAGCACAGGTATTTAACAACTGATTTAGTAAATCCAGGATTGGATGTAGAAGATAATGCCTTAAAAGCTAATTGCATATGGCTCTTTTTATTTGCTGAATTTTAATTAGTTTCCAAAACTGGGTTAAAAATACTTTTTACATTGGTTTCAAAATAACATAATTGAAAGAGAGGAACGGGTTAAACTGATGGTATGGTGAAAGCCTAAAGCATGAAATATTTTTAGATTTTTAGGAGTCAGCTTCAGTACTCAAATATTTGTGATTGTGCTGCCTGTACCAGTTTGGTACTTAATGGTTAACAGGATAACTTTGATTTGATATTCCAGAGGGCACTACATTAAAGACAGGAAACAGGCTTTTTGGGTGTCTCCAGTTTGTTAATCTTCATCCTTCCACTTCCAATGATTGGTTCTTTTTCTTTTTCTCCCCTTGTACTTTTTTTAGTTTACTAAGAAATAAAGCTGATGGTAGCCTAATAATTAAATCTCCAAAATATGCCCCTCCACCCCCCTTGTGACTCCTACGTAGCTCTGTCTCAGGCTGGGTCCACAAAGAGTACTTCTCCAGTTGACCTACCTCATAGGAAGGGTTCAGTCTTGAGTATAGACTCCAAACTCTTCATTGAGACAACTGAATTTATAATTGCTCATAGTAAATAATTTAACTGCCAAATGACTTTTGTGGCCTTATATTGAATGAGTATTGTACCTAGTTTGTGGGACTGTTTTTGAAATTTCTGACTTTGGTAGAATGAGCATTATTATTAATGAGGTAAAAAAGTAGTAATCCAATTGGAAATACACAAACTTTACCAGACCATGTGTGTTATGGTGGATTTCACTGAAAGAAGGAATATTGCATTATGTATCACATGATGTTTATCCATGCTTGAAATAGGAATATGAGTTGATGTTCAGACCCTCATTACTAGAAAGCACTCACAGAGTTGTTAAGTGAAAGAGAAAGATGGTAAGTTTTCCCTATTAGAAGATAGCAGAAACTGATGTTCAAGGTTAGGAAAGGTAGCCTTGCTTCCTCTATGGATGTGAGAGCATACCCACCCCCCTCCCACAAACACAAATTGATGAGCAGTTTATTGTTAGCTGTTGGTTGGTTCCTCTCTTTGCTCAATGACCTTACATGACTCATTTTCCTTTTGTGTTATCTCTAAGTGGCTGTATTACTTGTTGAATTTAGTAATATAGGTAAAGTACGTTGGACCTTATTAAGAAGGTAAGATACCAGTGCTGTGTTTATGAGCTGTTGAAGTATGGGCAGGCCACAAGGCCAAGGAGATGAAAGAAACTAAGTGAAGTCATGGAAATTTTTCTCTTTTTCTTTTTGGATCCTACCCACCACCCCCTTCTTGTCACTGGTTTTCTGACTGGAGTAAGTAAGATTTAGTGACTCTTCTAGGAAGTTGGATCGTAGTTTGTCACCATCACTTATCCTTATCTCCTCCTAAGCATGTGCTGATTTACCAAATGCAGATTAAATAGACAAGGTTTAAGAAGGATCTGAATGAAATAAACCACATAAATATTTATAGACTCATTTACCTGCCTCAAGAGGTGGCTCAAATACATCATTTTTTGCTGCTGGTTTGGAGTAGGTTAGTCCCTTCAGAATTGACAAGGAGAAACATGATCCTGTGAACATGACTTGGTACCCTTGGCTCTTGATTGCCCTAACCTGAGAACAGAGAGCTAGCACAGGGAAATCACTAGCCTATCATACAGGTTCACAGATCAGCACATAACATCCATTTGACCCTTGAACAACATGGGCTTGAACTGTGTGGGTCCACTTATTTTTTACATACTTTTAAAAATATATGTTTTTTTCTTCTTTATGATTGTCTTAATATTTTCCTTAGCTTAATTTATGTGAGAATGTAATATATGATACATATGAAATACAAAATGTGTTTAGTCACCTGGTTAGTCACCTTATTGATAAGGCTTCCAGTCAGCAGTAGGCTATTAGTAGTTAAGTTTAGGGAGTCAAAAGTTATGTGCAGATTTTCTGTTAGGTGACTGTCAGTGTTCTTAATCTCTCATGTTGTTCAAGGGTCAGCTGTAGAGCCTCTGAGTAGTGCTGTTTGAGCCTATGAATCTTGTGCTTTGAGGTTCCTGGGTTCCACCTTGTGGTGTTTACACTTTAAGGGAAAGAAAGCACTTCAACTCCTAGTACTTTCAATTCCAGAGCCCCAGCTTTTCTTCCCCCATTCCTCACTTACTCTTTATTACAGCGGAAGGGCAGACCAGGGTTCTTCAGATTTTGCTCATGCTTCCTCCCCCTCCCCACTCCCTTTTTTTTTCTGTCAGCACTGATACTAACTGACCAAGTCCATGTATTGAAGGCTGCTGATGTTTACTGGAGGGACTTAATAGTCGGCTGTCTGTCCACATTGGCTTAGGTCAATTTCAGCAATTCTCTCTTCACCTGTACTGAGAAAGTCTTGTCTTCAAATACAGTTTAGATGCCACCTCTTTTGATGTCAGTTTACATTATGGTGGCACATGCCATTTTGTTTTTATAGCACTGCCTACATGATATTCACTGTTAAATGAAATGAATGAATTCTGGCACTTTGTATTTATCTTGTGGCACTTAGCATATTCTGGGTTCGTGGTACAGTTTCCTGTCTGTGTCCCTTGTAGAATGATAAACTCACAGTGCCTTCTTTTGGTACGTGATCAGTAAATGTGGAGTTGACTTTTCTTGTTGATTGTTGACATGCATTATTGCTGTCTATCTGTATGGCAGTTCTCCCCTGTATCACTAATTCTCATAATAATCTATTCCTAACTCTTATGGGACTTATCATACCCGTCTGTGTATCATAAAAGCTCGTGATCTTGTTTAAATTTCCTTTCCAGAGGCTCTTGTCTTTTGAATCCTTCGAAATGCTGAGTCCTTGGGTGTTCAGTAGAAACATTGACTTAATTAATGAGGTAATTTTTTTCATGCCGTGAAATGTTTTTAAGATTTCCTTTTGATAACTTTAAGACAAAAGTGTAGATGAATAGAGGAAAAAGAGTGGTAAAGCAGATGAGGAGGGTGGTGTGTGGTATATGGACATCCCTAGACATTTAAAAACCATTATTTACAGACTTAAACACAGCAGAGTGATTTACACACATCCGGGAGAGTGGTTGATAGCAAAGTACTGAGGAAACCAAATTCCTTTTATATCTTTGGATGTGAACTTGCCAAGAGCCAGTAAGTTCTGAGGAATCTGTGACCTTAGAAAAGCATGATTTAGCTGCAAGGGTATGGGACTTTAGAGGGAAGCACCCAAGTTTGTATCTTAGCCCTATCACCTGCGGGCTGTGTGACCTTAAGAAAGTTAACCTTCTGTGCTGTGCTTTCGTTATCGGTAAAAATAAGAAAATGTAGATTTTGCTCCAAGTTGTTGGGAGGATTATGGGAGAGATGTATGTGAAAACACCTTGCAGACGCTTATCTGATAACTGCTTGCCATACTGACTTCCCCACAAGTACAGAGACTGGGTTTTGTGAAGCACAGTCAAGACAGATGGTGTTTTAATTTTTACCCTTTAGTAGTTCGTATATTTATTTGTGAAGCTTTGCAGAGGCCTGACATTGAATCGCTTTTAGCTGTCTGTTTAATTAGGTGTCTTTAGGGGAAATGATGTAATCATACAGAATAAGTATTATCTTGGAAATTCGGCAAGTGGAAGTGGTGTTACAATTACTAAGTATTGCCAGTTTAGACGTAATTAGACGGGTACTCTACTTACAGAGAGAATCCACCCAGTCCTGTTCAGTAGAAGGAGGCTGGTGATTAGTTTGTATTACAATTGAGCATTGTGATTTATGTTTGTTCGGTTTAATTTTGATGAGGAAATTAGGATTTTCCAGTTTTTATTCTTGTTTTAGCAAAGCTGATGATTTTGACCTTTAACAGAATAAGCAGTGGGTATTATACAAGATTTCCTCCGGGGTTGTATTGTTGTTCATTGAATTAGTTGACAAAGGGGGAAAAAACCTGTCGGTCAAGAATGTGCTTGTTAGCCTCAGTTAAGTTTCTGCTGATCACAATTGCCTAACAGGAAGTTTGTCTTTGTAGGCAAATGAGAGACAAACCAGGAAGACCTGACAGTCCAGTAGGGTATCTCTAACCTGGATCTTAATTTTGTTTTAACAAAATTTAAAGATTGCAGGGTTCTGTGATGTCAGCAGGAAGCATTTTTAGGAAATTCCTTCTCACAGTTAGTCAACAAAAAAGACCTTCACAGGGTGGAAAACTGTGAAGTAGAAACAATGGGATATTAACACATAAAATGAAAAAAAGTCTTTGAGTGCAGAGATGGGTAAATCTAATAATTATAATGAATATAGGAAACAGTTCTAATAGCTTGCTTCAGAGCCACAGGAAAAAAATTACGTTGGAGCTCTACTATTAAGAAAAAGGAACTTAAGTCATTTTTAATTTTTATTTTTTTAAGAATTAAATTGAGAATGTTTAACTAGTTTCGGGAACTAATAATAAAATATATTTTGGTTCTGTGAAATGATCACTTGGGAGACTCAAAGAGAAAGGGGCAGAGGACAGGAAGAAGTCAGTCATTACACTCCTGGTCTGGCTTCTGTTAAGCTTTGTAGCTCTAGCAGCAGAAGGCCTGCCACCAGTTAGGCATTCAGTAAATATTTGAAGGGAAGAGAAGAAAATTAACACAGTAATACAAGAAAAGGCTTGGTGATTCAAGAGGTTCAGAAATGAGTCCATTAGTCAGATTGTGGTTGTGTTTTGCCATAATTGCTCAGCATTTTGGTTATGGCAGTAAGTTATACTTTGAAAAGTGGAGCACATTCTTTTAGGATTTAGCTGCTAGCCCATAGCTCACTAGTTGCTTTTATCAAAACTGGGTTTTCAGTTTATTTTTGGGCTTCAGGGTGATATCGCTTAAAGGGAGAAGCTTGAGCCACTCATTCTTTGCTTGAGATTTTACTTATGTGAACTCTTTTAAGTTGTGGGTATTAGGATACTTCCATATGATCGTTGTGGTGAGGCTAATAATAAGCTGGTATTTCAGTCACTCCCGTTGCTTTGCCTACAGTGTGATACATCGAAACATCTTTAGTTACTGCCTGTGGACTTTTTATTGACAGATCTTGGAATTTTAAAATTCCTCCATTTCAGCTGGATTTGATATTCTTTGTCGCATACACAGTCTTTGCTGCTAAACACAAAGCCCTACTTGGACAAGATTATAATGTGTTTTATCATTAATATTGGGACCCTTTGTTAAGAAATGCTTTTTTAAGTGCTGAGATATGGAGAGTTATCTCTTTCAGGATGGTTTAACTGGTTCAGTTGTATTTTAGTTCGGCTAGGCTGAAATATTTACTCTTTGGTATATTTTACTTCTCCATTTTGATGTTAATTAACTCAGGACCTTTGATGGTGAAGCTCGGTTTCTTCTAACCCAGGAGTCGTGGCCTTTCTGGTCCTTAGACTTGGCAGGCCACAGGGCTTGTTGGAAAGGGCATGGTCTCTACCACTCAGTAGATGTGGGATTTGGGGCAAGTTATTTCTTCTCATTTTTTTGAGAATTAAATATGAATAATGAGTGTAAAAGGCCTGGCCTATTAGTAGTCTTTAAATAAAGGTAGGTATTATAATTACTGTAGGAACATTTTGGCAAGGTGGCAATTGAGGAGGCAGGAAATTTATGTCCAAGTAAGTTAACAGTCTTTTGATTGCTTTTTGAAGTTTTTATCTTTGTTATCCCGTTGAGTGCTTTTTTTCTGTCTCCCTTATATTTTGTTTATATATTTGCAGCCTAATGGAAGAGTTGGTATGGTAGTAAAAGAATGTTGATACAATGTGTGTACTGGGCTTATGTATTTATGGGCTTATGTCATTTAGTAAATTGTGTTTTTTTATAATTTTCCTTAGTTTAGCCCAATGACCAGCCAGTTGTGGGGGATTGGCCTTTACTGAATCAGAAGTTCACTCTTAAAATATGCCATGTGTTCTAAAACATCCTATATTTCAGTTGAGGGTTGAAGATTTGGGTAGTGTGTAGATTTGATGTCTTAAAGGTAGCAAACCAAAAGATGTCTTGCTAGATGCCTAAATGTCTTTATTGGGATATATTTGAGCCCTCTCATATCATTAATTTTGGGTGCCAAATTTTTTGTCATGGTGGTGGAGCTGTCTTAGAAAATGGAGAAGGAAGTTCATTGTAGCCGAATGGTCCGAGACAATTTATGTGGGTAGTAGAGTAAGTGTTTAGCTGCTCTCATTTGGAATTACATATTTATCATGAGTAAAAATTAATACTAGGGATGTTTCCTTCTTTGCCATGTAGAATTTCTTATCCTTCTGTCAGCACAGAGGTGAGGAATGCTGCTGCAGAACTTTTATCCCGAATAGCTGACTCAGGGGTTGTAACTTTTTTTCTGTGCCTCAGATCCACCACTCCATTGACCCTTCCTTCCATTTCTTGGTGGCTGTCCTTTGCCGCTGGTGCCATGGTGGGTGTATGGATTGCTTTCTGTCTTTCAACAGTTACCGAAGTGCATGTTTGGGATTTTATTGAAGAAAGCTGGATACAGTAAACGGAAAGAATCTTGGAAGCTGCTTGACTGCTGTCTTTTCTCAGACTAGTCTGAAAGGGAATACCCCCATTCATTCTGGATTGGTGGATCTGAAGTACAAAATATTGTCCAGGTAAGCAATTACCCTGTATTGTTTTGTTATGTGAAACTCAACGCACTGAAAGAAACTTAAAAAACGAATTTCTTCACTTTTTTCCATTGATAGAGAAAGGAAGAAATGTTAGATATTTAGATATAGTGTTCATGTTTGGGATGGATTAGTGATGGTGTCTGGAAGAATTTCTAGTAGACACTTTGTTTTAGTGTAAGAAGTGCAGTTATTTTTATTGTAGGCCCAAATGGTTTATAGTTATAGTCAGACAGGGGGTACAGTAAACAAGGGAAGTTTGTTTGGGGCATAGCTTGTAAAATATGGAAAACAGGTGATAATTTTAAGGTATTATCTCATGGTTTATACCTAATACCAGATCAAAATAGTTATTGTAGTTACCATATAAAGTAGTGGTGTTTTATTCTTGGGACTCTTGGGAGTCCTCAGGAGGATTTATTAACTGTAGCAACTGTTTATTGAACATTAGTAAGTGCTAGGCACTGTTAGAGGCTCTTCACATATATTTCTTCCTCATTTGGCACATGCTATAACCTTATATTTTATAGTTAGTGAAATGAAGCTCATAAGCATTAAGTAAGTGCAAGTTGCTCTGGGTCATACAGCTAGTAAATGGCAAAGCCACGCTTTAGGCTTGAGTTTTTATGTTTCCAAAGTTCTGGCTCTTTCCATGTGACCGCGTTTGCTGAAGTTTGAACTTCATCTTCTGGATTTTCAAATTGCCCATCTGCAAGAGCAAGGTGTGGTTTTCCATAAAGGGTTTCCACTTGGAAAACACATGATAGATCATTGTTTGGCATGGTATTTTTATATCTTGTGGTCTTTCTGCTTGGTGAAGAAATTACAAGATCTTCAGTCAGTATATCAAGTGAACATAAAGGTAACTTAGGGAGTATAAGAGAGATAGTGCATTTAAATGTCAAAACATGGTGTATACAGGGAAATATCATATGCTCTAGTGAACTTGAACCTGTATCTTCTCAGTGCCTCCTTAGTTTTTATTGGTTATTTAAATAGCTCAGTAGCTTATTATGTGGACTTCTTTTGACCTGTGCTTTGTTAGCCTTACAAGTTACAAAGCTGCCTTACATTGGAAGGCAGCTCTCTTGAAAACATGACTTTTTGGGGGGTATGTGTGTATGTATTTATTTATTTTTTAAAAAGAGTTTATTTATTTATTTATTTGTCAGAGATAGAGATAGAGAGAGAGAGAGGCAGGCAGAGTGGCAGGCAAGAGGCAGAGAGAGAAGCAGGCTCCCTGCTGAGCGAGGAGCCCAAGCCAGGACTCTATCCCAGGACCCTGGGATCATGACCTGAGCTGAAGGCAGTGGCTTAACCAGCTGAGCCACCCAGGCATCCCTTTTTGGTATTTAATATATTCTCCAGATTATCCATTTCCTTTAATCTTAAAAAAAAAAAAGTCTTTATCATAAACCTACTCTGTGTGGAGCACAATTATAAGCACTTCATATATATAAACTTTTAATATTCGTAGTAACTCAAGGTACCATTATATATTTACTGATGAGGAAACTGAATGATAGAGTAATTAAATAACATGTCCAAGGTCTCATGTCTGGGAAGAGACAAAGATAGGTATGAATCCAGGCAATCTGGCTTCAGAGAGTGTGCTTCTAAAGTCTGTGCTGTATTGTTTCTAGTATCAAGTGTCATCCAGTGATAAGAAGAGGGGTGGAGGGGGCGCCTGGGTGGCTCAGTGGGTTAAAGCCTCTGCCTTCGGCTCAGGTCATGATCCCAGGGTGCTGAGATGGGGCCCCGCATTGGGCTCTCTGCCCGGGGGGGAGCCTGTTTCCCTTCCTCTCTCTCTCTGCCTGCCTCTCTGCCTACTTATGATCTCTGTCTGTCAAATAAATAAATAAAATCTTTAGGAAAAAAAAAAAAAAAAAGAAGAGGGGTGGAAATCCTGAGTGCTAAAACTGAAATCACTGCAAAGGAAAAGGAAACAGTTGTTGTGTCGAGTATCTACTTCTGACCTTTGGTAGAAAACAGTCTAGATCTCAGTTCCATGTTAGTCATTCAAGACTATCAGACTGTTACCCAAGATGGATTCATAGTAGGGTTTGTTGGAGGCTATCTTCCAGAACATTACTGTCCAGTAGAACTTCTATGGTAATGAAAATGTTTAGTATCTCTGCTCTTCAGTATGGTAGCCACTAGTCACATGTGGCTGTTTTGAAATATGGCTCTGTAACTGAGGACCTGAATTTTAAATTTTATTTAATTTAAATAGCCACATGTGCAGTTTTAGAATTTACCTTCATCCTGGGTCTGTTCATTGGTTTTAAACCCCAAGAAATCTGATTTGGTCAGCATGTTCAAAGCAACGCCTCGTCCCAGGTATGGCCAGTATTAACCAGCTGTGAAAGACTGATAAGTAAATTCCAGAATTCCAGTCTACTAGTTTATAATGGTATGTGCATGTTGGTATGATTAATATAAACCTTTTTGATAGGTAGATTTGGTTACTAGTCCTAATTAATATACCAGTTTAAGTTTTCAGTAAGAAACCGAGTTAGAGGGACCTGAAGACTCAAGCCAAATGCCTGAAATACTGTTCTTATGTGTATAGACTTGACCTCTCAGGTCAGATTGTATAGTTAGCATGGACTCAACCAGAAAAGTGAGATATTTGCTGGACTGGGACTGAGACAACCTCATTCAGCTTATAGTAGGGATGGGTGGTTTTTCCCTATGGCTGAACCTCTTCCTTCAACTTCTTTCCTTGCCCCTTCCCTCCCTTTTAAAGATTTATTTATTTGTCAGAGAGAGAGAGAGAGAGAGCGCACAGACAGGAGGAGCAACAGGCAGAGGGAGAAGCAGGCTCCTCGCTGAGCAAGGAGCTGGATGCAGAACTCATTCCCAGGACCCTGGGACCATGACCTGAGCCGAAGGCAGATGCTTAACCGATTGAGCCACCTAGGCATCCTTCTCTCTTTGCTTTTAATTTCCCCAAACCTTTTCAGATTAAGGCATTCACTTTTAGACAAGTTAGTACATTTCAGCTTGAATGCATTCTTGACTTCATAGGTCTGGGAAACCCTTCATTTCCCTTCAGAAAACTGAAGGAAATAAATGCCTTTATCATACTGTGATTCATTTTGTATTCATTTTTGACTCTAAGAAGGCAGACAGTCAGATTTTTTTTGCTTCCATGTAGTCTATAGACCAAAACAGTTGTATTGGCTTATTTAATTTGGTTATGTAGTGTGGGGTAGAATAAGAACAAACTCATAAAAAATAAACTCGGTGGTACATTCTCTTTGGATTTTATCATGTTATTGAATGAGCTTGTTTTTAGCTTGCTATATCATTACTTTGTGACTCACTCTTGTTCTTCTGTTATGAAGGAAGAAAGAGTAACATAGCCAAATTTCTATTTTAGGAAGTTAACTTTTCAGGTGTGTGCAAAGTGGATTAGAGAGCCTGAAGGCAGGGAGACCAGTTAGTTCAAGTGAGCAATGAGGAAGGCAAACCAAAGCATTGATGGTGGGCATGATGAAGGTGGATTGGACTTAAGAAAAGATGTAGGTGGTAGGATCTACAGAACTTGAGGATTAATTATTGGAGTAGGTGATGGATGGACTATAGTATGAATTTTAGATTTTTGCCTTGGGCACCAAGATGGATGTTTACTATCTTTTCCAAGATGAGGAATATTAGAAGAAGGGCATACAGGGCATGGGAGAGGTAGAGGGTAAAAGAATGAATTTAATTTATAATGAATTTGCGTTGTGTGTCGTGAATCCTCTTTGAGAAGTATCTAGTAGGAATATGAGCATCAGAGAAAGCAGGGGGAGAGAGAAAGATTTGGGAACTTTTATTTTGCTCCACTGGTAACTCACTTTACTCAGTAGATTTTTAAGATTTCTCTGAGTATAGATTGAGGAATCTATGTATCAGTGTGTGGGAATGCTAACATAAAGACATGGACTGTAAGTTCACATGACCTTAGATCATATGTGATAGTGATCAAGCAGTGTTACCACTCTCCTTTTCATCTGAATCTGGATAGTCCATTACAGTATGTTCCCAGTCTGCAAATTAGCCCATTATGTTTGGGTTATGATTTTCTTTCTTTTTTTTTTTTTTTACTATAATGGTTTGTTTAATTAATGGAGGTACAATTTTTGAAATGTGTTTTTTAAAACTCCACATTGTCACTATGTGTCTTATGGACATTTAAGCAAATTAACTTCCATACATCTCATGACCAAAGCAAGGGAAAAATAACCTGAACAGTGAAGGCTGTGGATCAAGTGTGACATGAGAAACGAAAATTTGCTCTTTTCTCAGCCTGTCTCAATTCTTGACTGCTGCTCATCTAGCTGAGATAAGTGTGATTATGGTACTTTAAAGACATTTTTAATATCACAACATGAGGCCAAAGGACAAGCCAGCTGTTTTGTATACTAGTCAGTTGAAGAAACAGTGAACTGTTCAAATGGAGTGAATATTAGCTGTGTTGGAATTACTGAGATGGTGTGTCAGTCTAGTGTGGCGTGTATTTAAGGGATTTGTAAGGCAGATGTTTACTGTAGGCTATTTTTACCTTACACACTGACTTCAGGCCCTAATTCCCAGGTGATCTGTAATGCCTGGTTTTGGTAATGAAAGCATGGAGATATGAGGAGTTCATTCTAGCTACAGTAAATCAGTACTTAACAAAAAGGTTTTTAGGATACATTGTATATGTGTATGCTACAAAATTCATAAAGTACAAAAGGGAGTAGACTAAAAAAAAAAAAAGTCGGCAGGTCTCCTGTTCCTTCTGACTCCAGCTATTCAACCATATTTTTGTGTAGCTTTCATGTATATGTCTTTCATGTATATTCTTCTGCACCTTGAATTTTTTTTAGTGTAAAACACGACATGCTTATGTTTCATATCAGTTCCCAAAGAGCACCCATATTTTTTGAAGAGATAATTTAAAAGATGCATGCTGATTTATTGTAGGTGCTGTGATTTGTTAAACCAGTCTGGACTGATACATGTACAGGTTATGGCCAGCCTTTTGCTATTACATATAATGCTGTAAAGAATAACTTAGTGTATTATTGTGTCATTTTACATGTGGAGAAGTTTATCTTCAGGAAAGTTTCCTAGGAGTAAAGTTCATTAGATAGATGCTTTTAAAAAATCTGATAGACATTGCCACATTGCCGTCCAGTTGTACTGCTGCAGTATATACTCTCAAGACTTTGTTTGAGAATATTCTTTTTCCCTGATACGCTCATGGTGTTATGTGGATTTCAAGCTGATATTTTTTCTTTTAGTTGTGCTTCTCCCCCTGCCCCATAACTTTTTATTATGAAAACTTTCACATATATACAGAAGAGTTGGGGGAAACCCAGTACAACAAAGACTTGTATAGGCTTTCCACCTAGACTCAACAGTTGTTAGAGTTTTGCCATATTTGTATTATTTCTCTGCTCCATGCCTCCATTCCTCCTTTTCCTACTTGCCACTTTCCTCCCTTCTTCCTCTTTCTCTCTCATCTTCTGTTCTTCTCTCCTCAAATACATATCCTTTGTGGTTGTTAAAAAATTTGATAATAAGTTGCAAGGATGATGCTTCACCCTTTAAATATTCCAGCACTTGTCTCCTAAGAATAAGTATAGGCTCTCTCTCTAAAACTACACACACACACACAGAACCAGGTACATATAGGTATATATAGATATATAGATCTATAACCACATATTATATGTAGTCATTTCTATTTCATATATAAAACCACAATACTATTTTTATGTGTGAAAAAATTAAAATAATTCCATAATGTAATATCAAATATTCAGTTAGATTTTCCTAATTGTCCCAAGAATGTGTTTTCTGGCATGCTGTCCCCCCCCCCCCCCCCCCCCCCGATTTTGTTTTAAAAGCCAGGATTCAAACAGAATACATTCATTGTGTCTGGTTATTATATCTCTTCAATTTCTTTTCATTTGGAACATTCTCTCTGCCCTTTCCCCTCCTCTCCCGGCATTGATTATTTTTGCAGAGTCCAGCTCACTTGTCCTCCAGGATGTTCTTCATTTGTTTATTTCCTCATAGTGTCATTTAACTTGTCTCTCTAGCTACTGTACTTACTGTAAACTGGAAGTTAGGTGAGAGCCTTGATTGCAACCAGGTTAAACATTCTGACAAGAATGCTTCATCGTAGGTGAAGTGTACTTACTTTGCATTGAGTCATGTTGGGAGGCACTTGATGACAGGTTATCCCATTATGAGCTATGTTAAATTTGATCCCTTGGCTAAGGTGGCAATAGCCAGGTCTCTCATTTATAAAGGTACAATTTTATCCTCTGCTTTTATTTATTTTTTTTTTATTTTTATTTTTTTTTTTTTAAAGATTTTATTTATTTATTTGTCAGAGAGAGAGCAAGCGAGAGCGAGCATAGGCAGACAGAGTGGAAGGCAGAGTCAGAGGGAGAAGCAGGCTCCCTGCAGAGCAAGGAGCCGGATGTGGGACTCGATCCCAGGACACTGGGATCACGACCTGAGCCGAAGGCAGCTGCTTAACCAACTGAGCCACCCAGGCGTCCCTATCCTCTGCTTTTAGAAAGGAATTAATGGGACAGTATTTTGGAACCTTGTAAATATCCTATTCCATTACAACATTTCACCCAGTGGTTTTAGCATCCTTTTTTTTTTTTTTTAAAGGATTTTATTTATTTATTTGACAGAGAGAGAGAGAGAGAGAATAAGCAGGGGGAGCAGCAGAGGTAGAGGGAGAAGCAGGTTCCTCGCTGAGCAAGGAGCCTGATGTGGGACTCAATCCCAGGACCCTGGGATCATGACCTGAGCTGAAAGCAGAGGCTTAACCATCTGTGCCACCCAGGCGCCCCAAATGGTTTTAGCATCCTGATCCTGAAGTCCGTTATTACAATAGGAGTTACAAAATTATGCTTTTCTGTCACTCTGTCTACATTTATTAGCTAGCATTCACAGAGGCCATCCCTGTATCTCCTCCTTTCATTTGTGTACCATTATACCCTCATGGACTTTTTATTTATTTAGTGTATTAACAATCAGTCTTTTTTGGTAAAGTTTTATTTATCTGAGAGAGAAATTGAGGGGGGGGGTTGGGAAGAGAGAGAGGATTAGGAAGAAAATCTGCTGAGCAGAGAGCCCGAGGTGGGATTCCATCCCACCACCCTGAGACCATGACCTGAACTGAAACCGAGAATTGAGATGCTTAAGTGACTGAGCCACCCAGGTGCTCCGGCAGTCTTTATTGTCTCTGATTTGGCTAATGAGAACCCCTTCAAAGTAGCACCTTGCTTCCTTTTGATATGATATTTTCTCTGCATTTCAGGCATCAACCATTTCTCCAAGAAGCTCTGATTCCTTTTAGTGGGGAATGGTATTTAGAAGTCCAAAGCCTTGTTGTTGGGTTGTCATTGCTTTTAGAGCCTTTCAGTAGATAGAACTAAAGAGTATACTTAAAAAGAACCATGAGATCTTATTAGTTCTGATTCAAATTTAGTATTACAGAGATATTTTTTTAAACCTGTTTGTCTTTAGATTTTCAAAATCTAAGGGCCCATATTAGTGTATAATGGCTATCAAGTTGAGATACAAATTGTTATGTAAATAGAAGATAAATAGCTTCATTCATTATTGAACATGAACTCAAGCAGGTACTGTTCAGTCATGTGGGGCGTGCAGAACAGAATCAGAAATGTACCTTGCTTCCAGAAGCTTACAGTCTTTTACATAAAAAACTGTAGTGCAGTGTGAAAGCTGGGAGGGATCATGATGTTTTACTCACCCTTTGAGGCCTGAGCAGAAGCTAGACATGAAAAATGGATGTATTGGGGGAAGGGAGGGCTCTCGTGGCAAAGGTAAACCAGTGAACGATGACTGGCAGGCAGGCAATGGTCTGTAGTGCCTGTTGGGTGGGACAGGTGAGTAGTTCTGTGAATAATATTGGAGTATAAGTTGCGTGGTGGGATTGAGGAAGATAAATTTACAAAGATATATTATAACCAAATTTTGGACTTTACCCTTTAGGTCAGAAGTTATGAAATAGTAGTTTATGCATCGAGCTTCACAGATATATTTTATTTGGTCTGCATAGATTTAAAAAATTGAGATAGGGGTTGCCTGGGCAGCTCAGTTGGATAAGCATCTGCCTTGGCTTAGGTCATGATCTCTGGGTCCTGGGGTCAAGCCCTGCCAGGGCGAACTCCCTTACTCTTCCTCTGCCCCCCCCCCCCACCTGCATTCTCTCTCAAACAAATAAATAAAATCTAAAAAAAATTTTTGAGAAACTTCTTATCAAAACACTAATTTCTGGTTTGTCTGAAAATTGGAGTTGAGGAGTGGCTGCCTTTTATTAGAGTCAGGGCTTGTGCTTTCCTGGTCCCTATAGCTCCTGTAAATCTGTCTTTATCTGTCTGGCCCTTACAAGCTTCTGAACATGTGTGATCCTGCAGGATTAGAGTTGGGGTGTGAGGGTGGGAGATGTGATTTGAGAGGAGGAATGACTGAAAGCTTGAGAAAGATCTGTGCTTTAGATCTATCGGTTTGGAGGATATATTGGAGTAGTGAGACCAGTCCGTAGACTGTTGGAATATTACAGGGTAATACTAGGTAGTACAGATGGTGCAGAGAGGAGAAAATGAGACATTTTAAAATATAGAGTGTATGTGTATATATATATTGATAAGATGTAAATCAAACTCTACTAAAACATGAAGTCATGCTTTTAAAAGGCTTTGCATTCACAAGTTGGTTTCTGGAAGTTAACCACATATTTTCATAATCTATTGATTAATTTTGGAAGACAGTAGTAATAGTTTCTTGCATTGTCACTGTGTAAAGTTTAGTTTTGTAATATGCCAGTAGCACCTTTTGTCAAAAAATCTAACTCTGGCTCTATTTCTGGAAGTTGTGTATGGAGTGAATATACTGTAATTTTTTTTCTTAATTATAGAGCTAAATTTCCAGGCAAAAATAGTAATTAAACTATATACTTATTTTTAGAGAGTTGGCTGCTTCATTTAATTTTCACCACAGTCTGTGCAGGAAGTTAATCCAAAGGGTAATGAGTTGACATGGGACTGTCTGGTACATTTAAAATCACACCATTAAAATCATTTATGTTGTTAATAAGTATTTTGGACATCTTCCCTGTCCTATTGGGGCATGACTTTATCCAGCTCCATTGCCAATGCTATTACTCTAGATATTTATTAGCACTGCTGGCTTAGGCAGTCTGAGGGAAATAGACCTGGAGAGCACTTAAGTGACAAGACTGGGAGTGAGAGTGACTCACACTGACCAGCCAAATCTGCATTCAGCTTCAAAGGATGAGCAAAGATTGGTTTAAAGGGTATTCGTACATGTTTGTTTCTATAACTTACGTGTAGTGTAGAACACAAATCTTAAGTGTACAGCTGAATGAATTTTTACATGTGGAAACAGAACACTGTGTAACCACTACTCCAAGTCAACATACGGAACACTTCAGGGCACTTTAAGGGCTTCCTCATACGTATGCCTCACCAAGTCAGTAATCCTCCTAAAGGTTTATTCTAGTCTTTTTCACTGTAGGTTAGTCATGGCTGTTTTTGGATTTTATATAAATGGAATCATACAGCTTATACTCTTGGTTCCCCCCCCCCCCAACTTGCTGTTATATCTATGACATTCATTTTGTTGTAACAGGTTTTTTCCCTGTGCATTATTCAATTGTATATATAGTCCATAGTTTGTTTATTTTACTGTTGATTAATTAGTTGGATCGTTTGCAGTCTTTGGCTGATATATCACACTTCTAAGGTGGACATAATCAGTTGATTCTATCACTTATAAAAAACCAGGAGTGGAATTACTGGATCATAGGATAGGCATATGTTCAGCTTTAGTAGTTACTGCTAAACTATTTTCCAAGTGCTTGGACTGATTTATACTCCTACCTCTAATGTGGGGAGTTCCAATCATCACTTTGTTTTGCTAGTCCTTTTAATTTTAACCATTCCAATGAATGTGTAATGGTATCTATGACTATTAACTATTGAGATATAATTTACTTGCAGTCAAGTGTGCTCATTTTACATGTACTGCTTGAGATTTGGGAGCTATATACACTTACATAACCACTACATGATCAATATGTAGAACATTTCTATCATCCATTGTAACTGCCCCCCCACCCCCCTGTAAAATTCTCTCACTTCCCTTTGCAGTTCCCCCACCCCTATACCTGGCCTCTGGTAACCTGCTTTGTATAACTATAAATTAGTTGTGCATGTTGTAGAATTTCATATAGATGAAATTGTATGGCATGCATATACTGCAGGCATTCTGTGTTTAGCTTATTTTACCCAGTGTAATGTTTTTGAGATTCATTTTTGTTGAATCACTTTTTAATTCTTTTCCATTGCTTAGCACAATTACATTACACAGGTATATAATGTTTTGTTTATTCATTGTCCTGCTGAAGAATATTTGGGTTGTTTCCAGTGTTTGACTGTTAAGAATAAATTTCATATGAACATTTGTGTTCAAATTTTTATTTGGATATTTCTTTTCTCTTGGGTATATCTAGGAGTGGAATTGCTGGCAGAAAGTTTAGTTCTTCCAAGTAACTGCCAGATCTTTTCCCGAAGTTGTTGCACATTCTTATGACTCTCCCCACAATATATGCGAGTTCCAGTTTCTTTTATAGCCTCATCAGTACTTGGCATTGTCAGACAGCTTTAACCATTCTTATATGTGTGAAGTAGAGTCTCATTATGATTTTAATTCACATTTTCTTGATGATTAATGAGCATTTTTTTCATGTGCCCATTGGCCTTTCAGATACTGTCTTTAGAGAAATATCCATTCAAATCTTTTGACCCTTTTAAAAAATTAGTTATCTTTTCCTTTTGATTTGTGGGAATTCTTTATAGTTGTCAGGAAACAACTTCTTTGTCAGATACACATTGCAGACATCTGTTCTATGGCTTGCTTTTTCAGTGTCTTACTATTGTCTTTTGATGGACAGAAGGTCTTAATGTTTACAAAATTGAATTACAGGTTTTTCTTTCATTATTTATTTATTTATTTATTTGTGTGTGTGTGTGTGTGTGTCCCATTTAAGAAAATTTTGCCTACTCTAAGGTCTTAAAGATAATTTACTCACAACTTTGGCTTTACCATCTTAAAACAATTTTTTTTTTAATGGTTGAGCAAGGGATCACGATTCATTTTTTCCCCCATATAGTTATCCAGTTAGCTCAGTGCTTTTGTTTACACATACATTAAAACACTATCGAAAAATTGTTGAAGAACATAATAAGCTTATGTTTTGTTTTTACAGAATTAACCATGTTTATTATAGAAAAATTCAAAATAAAAATAATGTAAAATAAGTAAAAGAGTCAGAACTTCCCCTGAGGACTTACTATTTGGTGTATTTCCCTTCCTTCATTTTTATGTATGTTCCATATGTATTTTTCACACATAAAATCGTTTTTTAAACTGCCTTTATTTTAATTAATTAATTAATTTATTTATTTTTGAGAGAGAGAGAGCAAGCAAGCATGTCTGGGTGCGACTTGGGGTTGGGGGAAGAGGGAGAGCGAGATGTTTTTTTTTAAAGATTTTATTTATTTATTTGACAGACAGAGGTCACAAGTAGGCAGAGAGGCAGGCAGAAAGAGAGAGGAAGAAGCAGGCTCCCCGCCGAGCACAGAGCCTGACTCGGGGCTCGATCCTAGGACCCCGGGATCATGACCTGAGCCGAAGGCAGAGGCTTTAACCCACTGAGCCACCCAGGTGCCCCGGAGAGCAAGATTCTTGAGCCGGCTCATGCTCAGCGCAAGCCTGATGCAGGGCTAAATCTCACAACCCTGAGATCATGACCTGAGCCAAAACCAAGAGTCGAAATCCAGAGTTGGGCAGCCACCCAGCTGCCCCCGCAAACTGCTTTTAAAACTCAGCAATACTTGTGGCATTTTTCTGAACTGTTTTATATTTCTCTTATAGTATTTTGAAGGGGTGCTTTGTATATATGAATGTAGAAATGGCTAACTAGTTAGGAAATTATTCCTTTATTTGACATTTAAATTCTTTTTTAAAAAAATATTTCTGATTTGTAGCAACTTAAAACTGGGTTGTTCTTATAGTTTGATCTTTGAACACATCTGTGAGTATTGGGATCATTTCTGAGGGGTAGAATGGATGGATCAAAGGATATATTACATTTTCAAGAACATGTGTATTTTATAAGGCCAGAAGTTCACCCACTCTCTGTTACTTACATGAAAATGATAAAACAGACCTTATTCTCTCTAAAAGTGCTATTTTCTCCATGCTGATGCCATTTTAGAATATTAATTAAAAAATAATACCAATTGGTTAAAGAATTTAATGAATTATTTCTGGAATTACTAGTGATATTGGATATATTATGTTTGTGGCTATATACGTTTCTTTTATGAAGAAAGGGAAATGTGTAGCTGTAGTTGTACTCTATTGATTTAAATACAGGTGCTTTGGGGAATGTGGTAGAAGGAAGTCACCAGGGTGAGTTTGTTGTGGCTGGACAGTGTTGCCTTTCTGTTATCAAAATGGCCATTTTTGGTAGAAGCCAGCTGCAGAAGTATTTGCTTTACTCAATGTACAGTATTTGCTTTACTCAATGTACAGTCTGTGGCAAGCTTAATAAGCCAGGCCGTGCTCCGGCCAGACCCTGGCTCCAGATCTTTATGAAGTACTGAGAGATCCGTCATGTTTGGCCTCACTCAATGCTTCAAGGATGCTCACTTCTGTCAGCCTCCTTTGATGTAGGAGGTGAGGTTCTGCTGGGAATTCCATTCACTTTTTAGGTAGGCATTTCTTTGTTTACATTTAGTGAACTCTACTTTCCGATCCAGTTTTTTTCTTTTTTGTATCTTAAAGAAATTCCTTGAAATGTCTTATATATGTGGAGGGCATCCTATCTAGATTTCTAGTACCAGTGTAGATTGTCTTTTATTTTGACATGCCTTTGATGATTTCAGTTGCACCTATCAGAAATCCCAAACTTAACACCTCTGTTTCCCTTGGAAGTCATGCCTGTTTTTGTTTTTTGTTTTTCACTCTATCTTTCTGCCCTTAGTCATAGTGATTCCCCTACCCCTTCCTCCAGTGCCTTGACCTAACAAGCATTGTCATCTGTTATTTGTTATTTACAAGGGTTCACCCTGTCCTCCTTTCTTGCCTGATTAACCCTTGCTTATCCTTTAGAGCTGAGTTCAAGCATCAGCTCTTAGGGGTTGTGTCCCCTAGGTACCCCCAAAATTAGATTCCCTTGTCATATTCTTACAATGCTCCATTCTTTTCCTTTGCTGCTGTGAATATAATTGAAATTAATAAATGTATTGCATAACTCCCCACTAGACAGCTCCTTTATTAGAAAGTAATGTCTGCGGGGACAAGGATCATGTCTATCATGTCATATTCAGCTCATAGCATATTCCCAGTATCTAGTACAGTGCGTGCCTTACAGCTGCCCAGTTGAATAAGGAATAAATTTGGAAGGGTAAATGAGAATTACTATCTGTACCAGAAGTTTATATTTACTTTTAAAATGAATACATTTGCTCCTTAAATGCCTGGTGTTTTCAGTTTCAGTATCATCCCTTAATTTTAAATAACTTGATCCTGAAGTTTAAACTGTTGCCATTAGAAACTCCTCTCAGGAGGTCCAGAAGCATCCCTTCTTTCCCTTTCTGCCTCTTCGCCAGATTTTTAAACCTGTCATTGACTTCTTCTTCTTCTTCTTTTTTTTTTTTTTAAAGATTTTATTTACTTATTTGATAGAGAGACAGCAAAAGAGGGAACATAAGCAGGGGGAGTGGGAGAGGGAGAAGTAGGATTCTTGTAGAGAGCATGGAGCCCGATGTGGGGCTTGATCCTAGGACCCTGGGATCATGACCTGATCAGAAGGCAGATGCTTAACACTGAGCCACCCAGGTGCCCCATAAACCTGTCGTTGACTTTTAATCTGTCCAGTTTATTTTGCTAATACTAATAATAGTTGTCATTTTGAAGGAGTTGTCAGCTGCTATGACTACTAATTCTTTTTTCTTTCTTTTCCCCCCCCCCCCCCCCCCGCCTTTCCGTGTGTGTATGTATATGTCCGTGACTAATAGGAACGCTGTTCCTGGGAGTTGCTTCCTTAGGTCAAGTAAATTTGGTAAATTTCTCATATAATCTCCTCTTGGAAATTGACTTGATAATTGTCATTTTAATAATTTGTTTCCCAGTATTTCCCAAACTTACCAACCCCAGAATGCTTCTCCTCCTTTATTTTGGTTCAAAACCCATGCAATCCAAGAGCTATTCTTGACTATTTTTGTGCATTTCATCCCAGCTTCTTGTATTCACCAGGAGTTCTCTGTCTTCCTGCCAAAGTAATGAGGGAGGGACTAACACTTGCTAAATGCTAGATTTACATCCATTATTCCTTTAACCTTCTATAACTTTGAATGAAAAATAGGCTTATTTTCCACATTTTAGCATGTGAGGAAATGGAAACCGGAGAAGGGATTTTTTTTCCCCTCAAGGTTACATAGTGATTTTGTCTCTATTTATCATCTGTCTGTTTCTTCAAAGCCTTGTGTTCTTTTTCCT
The DNA here is from genome assembly GCF_022355385.1 of Mustela nigripes. Taxonomy (NCBI): domain Eukaryota; kingdom Metazoa; phylum Chordata; class Mammalia; order Carnivora; family Mustelidae; genus Mustela; species Mustela nigripes. Next base: position 60,712,940 of record NC_081568.1, on the reverse strand, counting down.
TCCCCCCTGGGGAAGGAAAAGAAAAACTCTAATGATGGTTTTAGAAGCTGTACCTCCAGCTATCACCTTAGTTCAGGGAATGTTCAGTGGTGGCTTACACTCTCAAGAGCCAGAGGCCCAGGAGCAGCAGGGCCCCTAGGCTCTAATAGGTGGGCAGCAGCATATTCTCAGTACCTGGGGAGATGGAGAAGAGAAGGCCAAGAAAGGCCTTCACTACCCCTGCCTGCATTGCCTTTATAAGACCTCATGCTTTCTTCCCTCCTTCATTCCAGGCTTGCCTCATTCTCTTCAGTTCCAGTCTTTTCTACTCGTATGTGACTTTTTTGTTGGAATTTTAGGTTGGCTTTTACTAATAACATAGTAGCTAATATTTATTGGGTGTCTGCTTTAACGTAGCCAGCCTTTCCTCTCTGGCCCTCTAAATAGCTGCCTTACTTAAGGTCAGGTAGTGTTGGATCTGGGATCTTAACCTCAGCTCAGTAAATGCTTTCTTAGGGAAAACATACCTTAAGCAATTAAAATCTACAAAATCATGGGTTTGATGTGCTAGTTATGTATTTTTTATAATATATTTAAATTAAGTATATAGCTCTTAAACATTAAAACATGTTTATATACCACCAAAAATCACCTTGAATATTAAACCTTGGGAAATGTTCCTGTATTCTACTTTTTGTCTTATCCATTTATCCATGAATAGTTCAGTATGTGTCTGTAATAGATGAGGGCATAAGAACAAAACAAAAGATGATTATTATTAGAGATTTTCTTTATTAATTTGATAAAGAGAGAGACCGCAAGAGAGGGAACACAAACAGGGTGAGTGGGAGTGGGAGAGGGAGAAGCAGGCTTCCCGTTGAGCAAGAGCCTGATGTGATGTGATAGCAGGGCTCAATCCCAGAACTCTGGGATTGTGACCCAAGCTGAAGACAGACACTTGACGACTGAGCCACCTAGGTGCCTGGGAACTAAGCTAAATGCACACACACAAGGGTACCTGGGTGGCTTAGTCATTAGGCGTCCACCTTTGGTTTAGGTTATGATCCTGTGGTCCTGGTTTGAGCCCTGCATCAGGCTCCCTGTTCCGCCATGGTGCTTTCTTACTTTTGTGATGTTCTCTATCCTTTCCAAGTAGCTGATTCTTAGAGAAACGTAGTACTGTACATATGCATTTACATTTTTCCGAGTTAAAACTGCATAATTTATTGATTGTAGATGGTGAACCAGTAAGCTGGCGCAGGAATGCCTGCATGTAGTTGTCAGTTTTGTCGAGGACGGTGATGACACATTATACGGTATTGACAATCAGTATTAGAGTATATTCCTATAGTTTGTTTTCAACTTTCTCCTTTTTCTCAATTCAGATATGTAGTGACTTTTGCTACTGTTAGTATATACTTAAACCTTACTTTATCCCCACCCCCCATTTGAATGATTACAATGACACCTTTAATGTAGGAAGATAAAAACAAAATAAGTGGGAAAATGAAAATAAAAGAAAAAAATGTAGGAAAAGAAGATGAATGAAGAAATAAAGTTATGTAAAAATGCACAGAATAAGGTTAGTTTTTAACAGGAGGGGCACAGATTAATCACTGCTTGTAACTGTTCTTTGTAGCTGTTTGCAGAAATTCTGTATTTTTAGATGATAACTATATATTTTTTCCCAAGGTTTTTTAATTTATTTGGTATTTGTACTTGGTAATGCCATTCTCATTACTTATTTGGAATGAAGTGCCTATAAAAATGTGGGTCAGGTTTCTCAGTGTTGGGTTTCAGAGCTCTTTGGAAAATAAGGACTCTCTTTTCTGTTGTGCCTTCTTTGTACGGTCTTCTTAGAGTTTTGATTAGTTCATCCTGTTATATAGGTTTTCCTTTCCCTAGTGTCTGTGGTATAGCATGAATGAGATATTCTTGGAACATTTAGTTCTAAGTACATTTGTTTATTTGTTTTAGAATAAAGTGATTTCTTAGGAAAGAAAATAAGTATATAAGAAAGTTTCTCCAGCAGAATACTGTGTCTTTGGCCATATCAAATACCTTTTTTGAGATTTGCCTGTTGTATTTGAACTAAATATTTAAGGTTTGTTATGATTTTTTCAGTTAAAGTGGCAGAAAAGCCAACTTAAAGCTGTCATAAGCCATAACAAGGAATATGTAATTTGAAAAATCTAGAGGTAGGTGTGGATTCAGGTTTCTTTCTCAGACTCTAAAGTGATACCTCCTGGTAACCAACTCCAGACTCTCCCTGTGGTAGCATGAAGGCATCAGTAGCTCCGACTTTCATCCTGTCATGTTCAAGCTCAGTGGGAAAGAATCTCTTTTCTTTAGGCTTCCATAGAAGCCCTGGGATTCGATTTAGAACATGTGCCCACCACTCCTGAATCAATCACTGTGATTAGGCAATGTGGCCGAAAAACAGATGTCTACCATCAACCCCTTAAAATTATAACATACTCTTCTCTGGCCCTGAATCAAGTTTTTGCTCTGCATATAGACTTTCTGGACTTTCGTAGTTCATTATTTGATAACTTAACAAATATTTATTGAGTTCCTGCTGTGTACAGGCACTGTAAGGACTTAAAAACATTACATTATGCATTGGTAAACTCCCTTACCAATTGCTTGTAAATTATACTATTTTTAATAAATTATTATTTGGAAATGTATAATTTTTACTTTCATTTTCTTATTTGCAGATTTTGTTTTATTATTATTCATTTATTATTTATTTATTTTAAAAAGCTTTTTTTTTTTTTTTTTTTTTAAGATTCTATTTATTTATTTGACAGAGATCACAAGCAGGCAGAGAGGCAGGCAGAGAGAAAGGGAAGCAGGCTCCCCGCCGAGCAGAGAGCCTAATGTGGGGCTCGATCCCAGGACCCTGGGACCATGACCCAAGCTGAAGGCAGAGGCTTTAACCCACTGAGCCACCCAGGTGCCCCTCTTTTTTTTTATTTTTAAAAATTTTTTTAGTGAGAGCTTGAGCACACAAGCTGGGGAGCAGGAGGAGAGGGGCAGAAGGAGAGGGAGAGAAAGAATCTTACGCAGGCTGCACACTCAGTGCAGAGCCTGACGTGGGGCTTAGTCTCAAAATTCTGAGATCATGACCTGAACTGAAGTCAGAAGTTAGAGGCTTAACTAATTGAACCACTGAGGCACCCCCTGAAGATTTTATTTTTAAGTAATCTCTACACCCAACATGGATCTCAAACTTAAAACATTTGGATCAAGAGTTGCATGCTCTACCAACTGAACCAGCCGGGCATCCCGGGAAATAAAATACAATTTTTAAAAGAAGACTTACTACTTCATGATTTTTCTGTGGTTTATAGACCAGTTCATGAATTTATTTTCAAATTAATAGTATTATCACCCTTTCAACCTTTTTTCATTCACATCCCAGTCTTGGTAGCTGTTTCTTTTGTTTCTTTGTAGAATTTTAACTCATCAGTGAAAAGAAATGTGGCTTAAAAAAAATAGAGAAATGTGGCTCGTGGATTATTTTTCCTCTTAAACACAGTAGGAAATGTCCCTGTGAGATTTGTCTTCTGATCCTCCTCTCAATACTGTATTCTCTCAGAGTTAATGAAAAATTTTATTATGATGGTGACATCTGTGTTCTGTGCTTTGTAGAACATCTTGGCTGAGGGCTTATAGCTGAGTCATTCATAAAGTTACACAGTGAAGTTGAACAGTTTTTTTTAACAAGTCCAGTATCTCTTAAATTTATATTTGGGCATTCCATCTTAAACTTCATTACTTCCTTTGTGTGAGGACTTCCAGAGTGCTACAGTCTACCCATGTCCATATGTACTGCTGCAAAAAGAGTCTGAAACTTGCAGGGTGACCTTACTGTAGCATGTGTTTAGCAGTAATTATCTGCTGTCGAGACTAGGTGCTTTCAAGGGGATGCGCACCAAAAGCATGATGTGAGAGATTTAGAGGACCTGGGCTAGAAAAGCATTTTAAGAAGATGGACGGAATGCTCTGTAGAGTCCCTTTCAGCTCCAGAATATAATGAAATCTCTGGCTTCAAGCAGCGAGAACTCTCTTTACCCAGTTGCCTGCAGGAGACAGACAGTGTGAAGGGAATCAAAGACATCCTTGCTGTGCAGCAAGCAGCAGGAATCCCTTACTAAGGCAGCCTTAGCCCCTGGCTGAAAGACAGATTCATTTGTTCCCAAAGCCCAGTGGATTGTGAGGCACACAACTTCACTCTTATTTGAAACCAAGGTCAGCCTAGGATAGGAGGACAATGGGCTATATGAGAAAGTAGAGCAAGTGTAAAGTTTGCTATAAATTTAATTAAGGGATGATAAAATATACCCTTTTATACGTTGGCTTTGACAGCTCACTTTTCATGCTATTCCCAGCTGTAGAAGCAAAATTTTGATTACCATTGTTTTCTAAATAAGTCAACATACAGTTGAATGTGTTAGTGTATGTATAAACTTTTAAAAAGATTGAGACTGCCAACTTGGGATGTGTGCTTCTTTGGGATGGGGCTTGTTAGGTCTCTGAGAATAAGTATATATTTGAGAAATGAGCAGTGTTTAGAAAATATTAGAGGGCTTGTTCAAATGCTGTTAAGGTTTGACTTCAAAAGGTTTCTTTGTAGGATCAACTTTCATTCTATAGGTGCTTGTTCAGAGCGAATAATGAAAGAGGAAGCATGATGGAAGCTTTGAAAGTCTTTGAAAGATTTTTATTTATGGTGTTTTGGTGTTTTTAAAATATCCGTAGGGTTTAAGTTTTGATACTCTTAAAAGCAGGGAAACTGCATTTCTTTAAATATTTTATACTTTTTAGGAATTTAGCTGCGTTCTTTAGTGAACTGGGAAATAGTATAGCTTTATTTCCAGAAACAATTTTAATATCACAGTTCTTGGTTTTGCGAATTCTTTCTTGTCTATTGAAGCATTGTACTATACTGACATGTTCAATAAGCCTTTTTGAGTGACTGCTTACTTTAAAATGAAAAGTTAAAAGAGGATTATGATGTGGTCTGTCTGTAATTGAGTTAGTCAGACCCATTGTGAGTGGAGTCAAGTCATCTTCCTGAAAGTTATATCTCCTCCTAGAAAAAATGAGAATATTTGTTATATCAGAGAAAAAAATTTTTCACTTTTATTTTCACTTTCAAGTTCTTTTAAAATCATGGCAAACTTTGCGCTCTCTCACATGAAAGTAGGGCAAGAATTTTGATTTAGTAGAGCTTAGGTCAGTCAGATCCTGTGCAGACATGTTCAGAAGTTCTCTGATTAAAGTTTTTTTTTTTTTAATTAAAGTATCTTGACTCAGAATTGATAGAAGGACTAGGAAGGGGTGGAGCCAGGGCTTGTATTTGGAATCGCAAGAAACTGGAAGTTGGGTTAATTTAGAGTGGGGCCTGGTTCTCTGGTATAGATTAATGAGATCAGATGTCCCTCAAGTCTCAAATGATGTCTAAATCACAAGGTGAATTTTTAGTTCTCTCTCCTGGAAGTCCTCTCAGGTGTCATGTAGTGTGGAGTATGATTGTCAGTTATTTGGAAATGGCAGCCTTATAAGACAGAACATCAGTACCTAAGAGTTATCTGGCAAGTACCCTGAGCTATCTGGAAGTCTCAGACTTTGAAATGAATTTAGGTTAGCGTCCTTGTCACCTCACAGTGTAACCAAATTCTGATACCTAGCTTAACCCCATCTGTTGGCCACTTTCACCAAAGGGGAATAGACTAGAACTGGGGACAAGTTGCTATGACCAGAGTCTTAAGAAACAGTGCAGAAGTGGCAATTAACTCTGTTTTGAGGTGGCCTGGTGGAGAGAGGATTGAGAAAACTGAGTACTGTGTTGCCCATTGTCTGACAGCTGATCTGAAATTTATAGTAGACACCCCCCAAAAGTAAAATAAACATCACCTATATTTAATTCTGGTATTTTGTACACATTTTATGTTTTATTAAATAAAAATGTGGGATCATAAATGGAAGTCATATATTTGTAGCCTTTATTCACTTAATGTTTCTTGAACTTTTTCTGTGTATTGTAATGTTCCATGTATTGTAAACATCCTTCTGGGTCAATACATATACTCCTACAACATGATTTTTATTTGTAGACACATAATATTCTGTCTTCTGGATGATCTGTAATTTGTATAGCTAGTCTCTATTGTTGGGCCTTTTTTTCCTTTGCTATTGTGACTGATGTGATAAATATCTTCTTAGCTGTATTTTTGGACCTGTCTTTATTTTTTCCCCTACTATAATTTCCTGCACTTGAAATTGCTGAGTTAATGACGTGCATGTTTTTCAGCTATTGAATATGTATTGATAAGTTGAACAGGAGAGGTTGTACCTATTACACTCCAATCAGCAGTATGTATGGGTGACAAGTAGATAAAATTTATAAATAGGTGAGAAAAAATTGCTGCTCAAGGGAGTTTAATGTCAAGCAAAGGAAGTGAGAGGCAGTATAATTTAGTGGAGAAAGTAGGGATTTTGGAGTTAGAAGGGCAAATCTGCTACTTTTGACCTCTGGCAGGTTATTTTCTGTGTCTGGTCCTCAGTTTCTTCCTCTTTAAAGCTAACGTGCCAGTCTGGCCAGAGGTGGGGTGAGAGTTAATGAGATCACAATAGTACAGTATGCAGCACACAGTAGGCACGCTGAAATATGAGTGTGCATCCCCCTCCCAATTTATCTTTTTTTGTAAACTTTCGTTTTACCTTTATCATTTTCATTGAAAAGGAGGTTAAGCTTGTAGTTTAGTCATCTCCCTTAGTTCTGAATAACCTTCCTCTTTGGACCACAGATGCTAATTGACAAAGGCCCCGATGTACTTAATTCAACTGTTTAATTCTCTCCAATCTCAGGATTTGTGGATCTTGGTAAACCCTTTTGGGATTGGGTTCAGACTGATCTGACCTGGAGCTTGGTGGGGGAATCTGTTCCTTTTTGGCAGCTGAGTCTCATACTGGGCCTAGTACAACCGAGGACCCATGTGGCTCTGCCGGAAATAGATTTATTTTGTTACATCCTGTTCTCTGTCATGCTGCTTAGAATAGAGATTTTGCTCCCCCACTCCCATATATCTAATCCTTCTTTCCAGCAGCTTCTGTGAGAGCTCTGGAAAATCTGGTGACATTTTTGAATCCTGGGTGGTGGTTGTAAAGTGGATAAGGATATTTTTTTCCTTTGGAGTTAATCAGGACTAAGGTGTTACCACTTTTAAGATTTACTGCTGTTTTTGAGGGTCACTGGGTATTTTTCTAACATTCCAGCCTCTTGAGACATTTTAAACTACAGTTGTTTAAAATGGACCTAGTTCATTCTTGGGAAAAGAATTTGTTTTTATTTAAGTTGTCAAGTTACTATTTATGACATATAGCAACTTATATAATTATATAATTAACATATCATTTATCATGCAATATGGTATAAACTTATCATAAGTACTAGATATTCATTGGAGAAAAATCAGAAAATATGAATGGATAAAAATTCAAAAAGAAAAATTACCTTCATCCATGTACCAAAGATAACTGCATAGATCCATTTTAATTTTATTAGCTTCAGGTTCTGGTATCTCATCTGAGATAATCTCTCAAGATGAGGTAATTGTCTGGACATTGAAAGATCTGTTTTTTTATATTATTATAGGGTTTAGGGAAGGTTTGGACTCTGGCTTTGAGTCTTGATTTCATTCCTGTTTGGTGATGTTTGAAGCTCTAAAACTTGTAGATAGTATCATTTTCCCTCACTCTTAGCCTGCTTTTTTATTTCCTCCTTCCACTGCCTTCTGTTCCCCATATATTTTTCTTCTTTTAATATATATCCCAGCCTGAAAATGCTCTGTGGTGTATTGACAAAAATATGTAGTTCTACCCTACAGTTGTTAGGAATTGATACAGTAACTTTTTTGGTTATATGTCACTTGTCAAATTCTGCTATAATAAAATACCATTATAAGGAAAGGAAAGTCTTTCGCACATGGAGGCACTGGACTGGTATTTTGTCTCTTGAAAAGGCTTTGGAGAATGCCTTTGAATTGTGTATTAACTTTTATTCTACATCCTGATTATTGTATTATGGTTCTTGGTTATAAAAGCAGTACAATTTTGGGTGGGAGTTTGCTCTTATAGGTTGCCGTCAAACATTTTAACAGCAGAAGCTTAGGTTCTGAATCTTTGGGGATGCTTTTAAAAGCCTTCTGTGGCCCTATTTTCACTACAACTACTGCTGCTTCTTGAAAAGCAACAGTCTGAGAATCCAGACACAATAGTGATAGTTCCTGATTTGGATGAATTTTAATATTTGCTTTATTTGCTTTGAGGTGAAGACTGCCTCCAGCTGAAAGAATGGATACTCTTTAGCTTGCACACCCAGGTTTAGTGAGCTGGAATTACATAATCTCCTTGAGCCTGTCTGTTGTATGATTCTTCAGCACCAGGTCCCCACTCCTGGATAGAGATTCCCAGTGGAGAGTGTCATGGCCAAAGAGTAACCATAAAATGGACTTTTTTTTTTAAACTTCTATTATTTGGTACCCCCCATTTTGTTATCATGGCACTGTTTGTTTTGTATCCTGTTCTATCAGTAGGGCATGGTGGAAGTTGTATTGAAAAACAAAAAACAAAAACCTAGACTGAGCATGAAAATTGACTTTAGAAATGTACTTCCAAAGGTAAGTGCCAGCCCTTGTATGTACTTTTTGTAGCGTGGCTGAAAGAAATTTGTGTTGGCTGTAAAATAAAAATGAGAGGCTGTCTTGTTAGATTCTCCAAGAGACTTCTGTTTCTTACTTCTCTTCAACATGCTTTCCAGCTGCCAAGGTTCTTTCTTTGATGCTGGCTTGAGTTGGCTTGGCTTTGGCTTGATATTTTGCTTTATCCCTGACTTTTAGTCTAAGAACATCATCCAGCCCTTGCCATTATGTTGCATGACCTGCTTCTATCCCTTTGACAGATATGGTTGAAACAGTATGTATGCGGAGTTGCTGAAGAAAGCTCTTAGGCATGTTGATGGTAAATTGGACTGCACACTTGGGAAGGATTGGTTGTTTTACTGGTGAGCTGTATATAGCACACAGTATGTAAGAGCTGTTGTCTGCAGGTTCAAGTCCCAAGTTTGATAGAATGGTTTATGAAAGACCTCTGTGATTTGGCCTCTCAGCTTTCCCCATCTCATACTGAAATACTTTAGTAAAGCTAAATTAATTGCAGATCCTTGAGTAGGATGTGCCATTTTTTAGCTCTTTGGCTTTGCTTATGCTATTTATTTTGCCTGGAATGTCTGTCTTTCTCTTTTTACCCTGGCTGCCTCCTACTCATCTTTTATGGCTTAGTTCAGGCATCCTCCTCCTTTGGGTGGGTTAAGTCTATTTGTGTGTGTGTGTGTGTGTGTGTGTGTGTGTGTGTGTGTGTGTATGTGTGTTACACTGCACATTCTCAGAATTCCCTCCTATGAACTCCTGGACAAGAGAGAATGCCTTAATTGCTTTTCTGTCTGCAGATGTAAGTTCTAGTAAGCTGTTTGTTGAATGGAATAGTATTTAAGCCTCTTAGTTATCTCAAACATGGTGACAAGAGTTAAATGAGTCTGGTAATGATTCTGTGGGAGGTGGTTTAAAGAAAAAAAAAAGGGGGGATTTATAGGAAACCCCTAAATTTACACTTATAAATATATAGAAAATAAGGCATATTTCAGAATCAGAGTGATGTTAAAGAGTGAGTGACATAAAATACCTCTTCGGCTAGCTTTTAAAAGAATTGCCTCTTTGAGAAGGAATCAGGGCAGGATATTCAAAACAATCCCATCTAGAAACAGACCAAAGTTAGCTTTTGTGAGTTCTCCTTCAAGCCAGCCAATTAGAAGACAAGGTGCCTGCAACCACTTTTTCCTTTTGATTTGTGGTTCCTATGGCAATAGGAAGAGAGCCTAGGACATTTCTCTCCTACCTCTTTTAATAACTTTTTGCTTTTGAAAAATGCCAAAAGCTATTGTTCTTGTCTTTACTGACTTACAGTGTTTCTCAGCATGGTGGCCCTGATTTTGGTTTTTGATTGTACAGTGGGTATGACAGAATTAATAAACAATATCAGTTTCCTTGACTAATGCTATTTTCTTTGGCTATAGAACCTGCAAATATAATCAATCTAATTGGATATTTGCTGTTAATATTAGAATGCTGTGTGAAGTGTTTCTTATTCCTTATGAATAATTCTGAATTAGAATACTAGTCATTACAAGTAGCTAAATGTGAAATCAGAGCAAACATTTCTTGGGGGTTTTCTATCCCTGAGAGGCCTCTCAAGTGTCCCCATTGTGACCCCTGTGGGTTTCTCTTGAGCTTGAGGCTGAAATCTCAAGAGGAAAGAGGCTTAGTTTGTATTGTTGTTGCCTTAATAAGTAGGTCAATAAGCATTTGTTAAAATTGATAAATACCCGCAGTGTGAGGGTTTTTGAAACATATTTTAATAATGAGTTGGTGTTCCTCAAGTTTAAAGAGAGACCAGTAAAAAAAAAAAGAAAAAAGAGAGACAAAATAGTCTGCCTTGTGAAGATAGCTAATATAGCTAATATAGCTAACATTATTCTGTTAGAGAATGATAGATAATAGTTATTCCACAAGTCAATATGTTTCCAATGAGGCCCCTAAATTTAAAATTAGAAGCGCCAAGAATCAGTTACTACTGTGTGTTCCTAGCTGCATTTTAATGCTCTTAGTTGATAAAAGCAGAACTTTTATTTTTATCCATTATTTTCAAATTTGAACAATGTCTTCTTGGGCCATTACACTTAAGAGAGCCTCGTTTAGACTAGAAGGTGCATCCTTATTAAAAGATGGGTGTATTTCTGTTGTGTAAAAACTTTTTTCAACACTGTGGTTGGTTTCTTAATTGTGTATGAAAGTAAAGAAGTTCTAATACCTTTAGTAAATACCGGCATCACTCTCTGTACTCTACAGTGTCTTTCATAGAGATTACGAATTCTTGGAAATTAGATTTAAGAGGGTTCTTACCTTTTCCTGAATATACAGTTTCAGTATCAAGCTTTTAAAAACATTTGTAATTGATGGCTAATATTTTGAAATTAAGTTTTCAGAAAATTTTCTTTTTAGTTGTTTTCCATATATTTGTAAGTATTAGGTCATTAGATGGTTAGGAAACTTTGGGAAGATCATTAATTTTCTTCTTTGGGCTTTAGTTTCTTCTAAAATTAGGGGTGCAGGTGCAGACTAAATTATTTTCCAGTTCTGTATGATTCTTTGGTTTATTAAATATGAAAATACGTCCTTTAAAAAAAAAAGTTTTGGATCCAAGGTATTAGCATAATCTAATCAGGGTATAGTATTCCTGTGTCTTCAGAGTTTTACTGTTTGAGTCAAACACATATTAAATCTTGCAGAGGGAACCTGACTGGTTCTGTGGAATAAATGAAAATTCATTTGCAGGTGAACTTTGGTGTTAATTTGTTATCAGTTGTTGAATCCAGGTGTTAAACTCTGTTATCAGAACTGAGTGATTCTACGATTTGGATAATTATAAAGATTCCTGAAAGGAAACTTTAAATTGAACTATGGGGGTGTTGGGGATTTATTTAATTTAAAATAATCCACGTAAGCAATGTCTATGAATGTAGTATGTCTGGGCCTTTTCTCTGCCCGTCTCCTTTTGGTGCATACTGATGTAAGTATTCTTTCAATAAGCATTTGCTAGATTTCTCTGGGTATTGTTTTAATGGAAAGAAAACAGATTTATTTAGAGTCAGGCAGGATTAACTTCTAGTCCTAATTTTACTATCAAGTTAGCCATTGTTTTCTTGCTCCTGAACAAGCTGCTGTTTCAATAAATCAAGCACTCCTTTACTGGTCCTTGGATTCCTCATCTGTAAAATAGAATAATACCTCTCTAAAAAGAGTTTTTGTGGGGAAAAAAAAAAGTTTTTGTGGGGGTTTACCCTGTTAACTGTCTAGCATATAACAAGAGCTTGATAAATGGCAGCTGTTTTTATTATATTATTATACAGACATTTATTCAGCATCTTTTGTGGCACTTTGAAAGTGTTGGGGTTACAAAATATGGAACCCTGGATGGTCAGTGATACATTTCTATATTGGCTGTGGTAAACTGCAGTAAAGACACATGTTGGAAATGTGTGGTTGTTACAAAAAGGTGCTTGCTTTTTTTAATTCCATTTGATTCCTCTGGTTTTGTATTCTTTAAATGCCTTTTCTAAATAATATCAATATTTGGGGCACTTGGGTGACTCAGTGGGTAAAGCATGTGACTCAATATCAGATCAGGTCTTAATCTCAGGGTTGTGAATTCAAGCTCTGCACTTGGGCTCCATGCTGAGCAAGGAGCCTTCTTTAAAATATATAAGTAACTAAATAATCTCAAGATCTAGTTAAATTATAGGTGATATGTAAGGGGTAAGTGGCAGATGCTGGATAGGAGCCCAGGTCTATTTGATTTCAAGCATAGCTATCTTTGTTTATATTATAATTGGGATGACCACAGAATTTGTCTCCCAAATGAGAATGCTTTTGAGAATGAAAGCTATGCTGGGACAACAAGTGTAAACCTGGACTGTCCAAGGAAAAATGAGGATGTCTGACCAGCCCAATTATAGCTAGGATAAACAAGTTTATGATGTTGAGTCTAAAGCTTCTGAAGCATTTTGGTTGAACGCAAACACCCACCCTCAGTTAAAAAAAAATTTTTTTTTTTGCATGGTTATTGTTTTTGCAGTAAACTAATTGACCTTAGATCTGCAGAAAAAAGTACTTATTGAATAATAAATAATCCAATGTCTTAAAAATACTAGCCATGATGCATATGTTCACTTTCATATTTTTTCTTTTTTCTTAATTCCATTAAGACCAGCAAGATTTTAATAGAGAATGGGAATGGGTAAATGAAATAAGCCTTTATGTTCTTACATATGTCAAATGAACTTTATAAACAAAGTCTAAAATTAAAACCATCATATTCCAGAGTTTTTTCTTTGGGAAGGCAGAGATGTGGGTGTCACTGAAAAATCAGTTATTTTTTAATCAGCTCTTTTATTGCCTGTATCTATCAGTCTATCACTCATCTTTCTTATTCCTTTTGCCTCATGTCTCTAGGTGTCCTGTGATTTTATTTAGGAAAGTATAAAACTACTCTGTTAAAAATTCAGATGATCAGAGTTTTTACAATAGAAGCATCATAGTCTTGTAGAATTAATGGGGGTTTAATAGCAGACAATGAAGGTTTGAAATTCTGCCTCTCCCCTCCTTTGCTGTGTGTCCTTGTGCAAATGATTTAACCTCTGAGCCTCCATTTCTTTACTGTGGTGTGGGAATTAGAAAACACATTTAAAGTCCTGGGCACATAGTAGGTGATGTAATGACGGCAGTTATAATTTTATGACTCTGACTAGAAACCGTTATTTTTATGAAGTTATAGTCCCAATCTTACCACTAATCTTGTGCATGCAGACTTTCACAGTTCCCTTTAGTGGGTTTTCATTTAAACATTCTCTCTCTCCCTCTTGGTTCTGTTCACTGTGTCCTGAGGAATTAGTGGTTGGCAGCAGAAACCTCCTTTCTGTAGGACAGAAAGTGGGCCCTCTCCCAGGGATTCAGTAGGTTGTCTAGGTCCACCATCCCTGACCTCCAAACTGCCAAGGGTGCATCCCCCGCCCAACTAACATTCAAGTTGCCTGTGTGAAGGAGTGATTTGTTGCGGCCTCTAACTGCTTCTTCTCTTCCTTCCTTTTTGTCATCCTGCAGTGTTCTGTGCCAAGGTCTTTGTGGCTAGGCTGCGCCAACCTGGTAGAGAGCATGTGCGCACTGAGTTGCCTGCAGAGCATGCCCAGTGTCAGATGTCTCCAGGTGCCTCTCTTCTTTCTTGTTGTAAATGTGTTTTTTACGTATGCCATGAACATTTGTTGAAACTTGCAGTAGTGTGTTTAATCCAATGTTAAGTCTGCTAAATGTTCTGTGTAACCCTCTGCTTTTCTCCAGCCTGGGTGCCCCACATGGAGGAGTTAGTATCAGGAGGGGCCCCTCTGAGAAAATGGGTCTTTGGCTGGGCCCGATTCTACTCTTTTTCTGCTCCTGCTTTTATTCCCCTCTCCCCCTCTCCCCTACCTTGAAGTTCTGATTCTCACTTTTAATAGTTGTGCATGTGCCCACAAAACCCTGACATTTTCCATTTGGCTACTTTTAACAGTTCTTTGTTGAGTTGGGAGGGTTTCATAATTAAAGTGGTGATTTTTCTATTTTGAAACTCATCCTTTTGGCATGCTTTCTCTCCCTCCTTCAAAAAAGGAGTAGGGAGGGAATTACTAATTGTATAAAATCTCAAATTGAAGTTTATTAAAGGTCACAGCTTTATGCTGCCAATAATTGTTGGTTTGGGCCACTTCCCAAAGGCCAGATCTGACACCTGTCCTCAGGGTCTACCCAGGTTTCCAGGCCGAGGCTGGCAGAGAATTCCACAGATAAAAGTAAAACTTTTGGGGGTGGGGGTGGGGAGGGATTGCTCAGGAAAAAAGCGGTTAGCAGGAATGGGGCCTGACTGCACTCACTTGTTGGGATGGATTCTGAGGGAGCCAAGGCAGAAAGCATTGTGACTTTATTGGGGAAGTTCTTTTTAGAGAAAACGTGTATTTAATTAAGTATGATTTCAGTAGCAATATTCAGTTTTCATCACTGCATATTCCACACAGTTCATTATATCTTTAAAAAGTGATATTAAATTCCTGGTGTCCTGTGGAGACTGCCCTGTTTTAGGAAAACATTGTAAAATGAGGAAATGGGTTAGAGGGATATTATTGATGGCGTGGATGACTTTACTGTTCTCGAAGTTCTCTTTCTATTCATGTTTACAGTCTCTGAATGGAGTGGGGGAACCAGGAAAGAGGAGAATTTCATATTGGGATTGTGTATTTTATTTACTTATTGGCAAACATTCTGAGTCGCATTGGTGTGGTTATTGATTCAAATTGCTTTCTTTAGAAAACTGTACTGGAACCTCAGTAACACAATTAACTAGAGAGTGAATTCAGTACAAGATCCAGTTGTTTTAGGAGTCTGCATAAAAAGGCGGTACAAAACCTAGGGTCCAGGGATTAGGTGTTTCAGTGAGGCTCCGATGTAATATGTGTTTATCTTTGGAAAAGCAGCTTTCCTGCATGCAGTGTAACTTTAACAAAAATGTTCTTGAAGTGGCAGACTGTTGTTGCATGGACGGACTCTCCTTGGTGCTAAATAATGGATATTTGCATTATAGTAATAGTGTGTTTTTCTGAAATGCTTATTACTTGAATGTTTAAAGTTAATTGTTAGTGGGGCGAGTGAGTTTTTTCCAGAAATTGAAGTAGGGGAGGAACTGTAGTGCAGATTGAAGTGCAGATTCTTTTTACTGCATTCAGTTCAAAGTAATTGACCAGTGGGAAACATTATTCAATATATTTTAGTATATTGTGAATTCTCTGGAGGTGGGGTGTGTGGGAGGAAATAGGGGTTCTTACCTTGTTGAAAATGGAAACCCAAATGTGTTCAAAGTTCTTTGACTTACCTCTCCCAGGGAAAATTATTTGAGAGAAAAAATGTAAACTTTGCCTTGATTAGACATTGAAATGTGGTGGAATACTGAACAATATTTACTGAAATGTGAATGGAGCAAATACTGTTTTAAGAGATGTATTAGGAATTGTGTTTATTTAGGTTTTTGTTTTCTTTTATAATTGAGAGTCTGCAGCACAGTAGAATGAAGTATGCACTCAGCTGATTGGAATTAGCAAATCGTTACTCTGTTTTGTTCCCTCTGTGAGTGGAAGTAAACATATATTTAAGAACATGTTAGATTTCCTTCCTGTCTACTCACTGGTTTTAGGTATTACTGTTTTAACACCAGTGTTCCTGTTCTCTTTCTCCAGGCTCCAAACAGTGCTACAGTTTAGTTGATTTAATTTCGGCTTGGGTTTTCAAAGAATGCCGGTTAGTTTATATGCTACATCTTTGGTTTATCACAGAGATGACTCTTGCCTGACA
The DNA here is from genome assembly GCF_022355385.1 of Mustela nigripes. Lineage (NCBI taxonomy): Eukaryota > Metazoa > Chordata > Mammalia > Carnivora > Mustelidae > Mustela > Mustela nigripes. The sequence continues at coordinate 60,696,909 of NC_081568.1, read as the reverse complement.
TTACATACCTCTCAGGGAGCCCATTGTAAGGAGGCCTCAGAGGAGAACAGGTTACCTGAAGAGCCTGCTTGACTTTGCTTGGGCTCTGGGGTTGCATGACAGGGTCCTTCTGAAAATTACCACACCTGACCCATTGCCTGTTGGAGCTTGAGCCAATTAGCCTGCCTGTGTGGCTGAATTAGTGTACCTTCTGAAAAGTAGAAATAAAGATAATAGTTATCTTTAGGCATTATGCAGTCCCTCCAGGTTCTGCTTGCTGTGGGTGAGAAGGGAAAAGGGATTGCTAAAACTGAAAAAAAAAATCACTCTTTATCTCAATAAACTGTTAAAAAAAAATAAAGACAACTTACCATCAACAGTACTTGGCACTTCACATAGATTAGCTTTGTGACAACCAGGTGAGGTAGGTGTTCTTTTCCCCATTTTTCACATGTGGAAACTAAGTTTCAGAGGTGATATGTGTTGTTGGACCCAAGTTAATACCACTTAGCTGTGAAGTAGTAGAGCTGGCATTTGAACCCTAGCTCGACCTAATTCCAAAATTGTTCTTTACTCTTGCTTGAATGCTACTATTTCTGGAATTTTCCATCTTAGCTTTGTTTGTGAAAACTTTACTTTTGAGATATCTGGTGTGTGGCTTGTTTAGCCATTGTTTATTTGAAAATAAAAAAAAGAAAAACCTGCCAAATATTTGTAGGTGAAAAAAATTGCATTCCTGTGGCCAAAATGAATCCTCCTGAATCTTAAAGCTAGTGAGTTTCCTGAATGGCTTTTCTGCGAGAAATTTACTGAGCATTTGGTATGTGCCAAGGCCTATACGGGTGCTGGCCACATAAAGATGAACAATACAAACTTGTTCCCTGCTCCAAAGGAATGTGTTGTAGTAAGCAGACCTGTTAAGGAAAATCCAGACTAAACTACAAGTATAGTGTGAGACAGAGAATGTGTTTAATAAATTATGAAGTTATCCAAATGTATATGTGCTTTTAAAAAAATGTGAACCAGTTTAAACAAAGACTAAACGCTTTTTTTTTTTTTTTAAGAACAGTTAAACTGGAATATCTGGATGTCTCTGAACAAGCTGAACTGAATAAATTTCTCAGTTGGTTCAGCTCTCCAGATTGAATCAGTTGATTGTTACATTGAATAATCAAGAGTTCAGACCATGAAGAATTATTTGCTAAGCCTCTAAGACTATTCTGGCATGGGATTAATACCAATGTTAATAATAGTGTGTATCGTTTATTTTCCACCTTCTTTTTATGTGTCAGGCTCTAGGTACTAGATTATTTCATTTAATCCTTATGGAAAAGTTATCCGTGATAGCTTTTTGGTATATGCAGTTATTGAACTGAATTGACTTCCTTAAGGTTACACATTTGTTAAAGTGGCAGAACTGGGTTATGAACGTAGGTCTCGATAACTCCAAATCAGTGCCTTGGTCACCATGCTGTTGATAGTAACTTGGCAAATGCCATTTTAAGGTTGGAACAAATTCTCCTTTATTTCTAGTGTTAAAAGTTGAATGCTAACACGCCTAGAATGGTAGTAATGGACTGACAAATTTTCTTGGGAATGCCATTTGGAAGCTCTCAGCTGGGGAGAGTATTAGCGATAAGCTTTTCTCAAGGCAAAGACTGATGATTTGTATTGACAGCAAGGATCATGTGGATCAAGTTTTAGTGCCTTCTCCCTTCCAAGCTCTAGTATGGATAGTGCTGGACAATCAGTACAACTTCGTGGCAGCTGCCTTTCTTGATTTTTTTCTTACTTTCAGTATGGACAGTGAGCCACAGAGGTTTAAGAACACTTTAGTTGGAACTTACCGTGGGATGAAAGGATGTTTTTAGATAGGGGCTGTAGCTTGGTAGAAAAGAGTCCTGGCTCTGGAGCAGACAAGTTCAGTTCTAGTCTTCCACCTGCTGCTTAGTAGCTCTGTGACACAAGGCAAGTTACTTAACTTCCCTAAATCTCAGTTTCCTCATCCTTAAAAATATAGTTCTATTTGCCTACAGGATTTTGTGAAGTAGAGGAAGGTAACAGCTATCCTTTACTGATTGCTTGTTTGTTGAGGGGATGAAAATCCATTTCTGTCATTGCTTCTTCCTGCTTCCTTATTCAACGAGAGGGAATTCCAGTCTTACAGTCTTGGATTCCATGCCAGGGCAGGCTAAGAATAGGATAAAGGACCAAACGATGATATGGCCCCAACTGTCAGGTGTTCTTTTGTTGAGCTGCTTCCGTTTGTCAGAGTGGGTGTTGCAACTCAATTGTCTTTGTCCTTTTTCTAATGAACATTGGGGTTTTATCATTTCTTGTTACATATCCTGTTGTACTCTGAGGCTACTGGGAAGGCTTGGAGTAACCTTTTGGATTATTTAATGGCACAGTCTATTATATTTTATGAACACTAAAAAAATTCTTTTCTCTTTATAAGAAAATTTACAAAATATCATTACTTTAAAAAAAAAAATCAGTAAACTCACCACCCAGAGAGAACATCTGTTGTTTTAGGGTCTGTCTTCCTTGTTAGGCAAGGAGGAAACCATCAAATTGTGCAGGCTCTCTGAATTACTATGGTGATGATAGTGATTGTAACCAGTGTTTTTTTTTTTTTTTTTTAAAGATTTTATTTATTTATTTGACAGAGAGAGATCACAAGTAGGCAGAAAGGCAGGCAGAGAGAGAGGAGGCAGCAGGCTCCCTGCTGAGCAGAGAGCCCGATGCGGGGCTCGATCCCAGGACCCTGAGATCATGACCTGAGCCGAAGGCAGCGGCTTAACCCACTGAGCCACCCAGGCGCCCCGTAACCAGTGGTGTTTTAAATGTCCTTTGGAACCCCAGAGTTTGACTTTGGAGTCACAAGTGGGTTAAAGGAGAGCTTAACATAGTGCTTACTCTGAATTTATCTCTATTACACAGCAGGGCTCTTTGTAAGATTTTATGTGAAAAATTTTACTATGGAAATTCCCAAACATACAGAAAAATAAAGAGTACCATTCAGCTCAACCTTGAATAATATTCAAAATTAATGCTATTCTTAGTTCAGCTTTCTTCTTTTCCAGCTTAGTTTTTGCCAGGGCATTTTTTTTTTTTTTTGAAGATTTTATTTATTTATTTGACAGAGAGAGGTCACAAGCAGGCAGAGAGGCAGGCAGAGAGAGAGAGGAGGAAGCAGGCTCCCCGCTGACCAGAGAGCCCGATGAGGGACTCGATCCCAGGGCCCCGAGATCATGACCCGAGCCGAAGGCAGCAGCCCAACCCACTGAGCCACCCAGGCGCCCCTGCCAGGGCATTTTAAAGCAAATCTAAGAAGGCCTATAAAGTAAAAAGATGTTAGAGAAATCAGTTTCATGTCATCATTAAGAAAATTGTAAAAATGGTTCATAGATTTAAAGATAGTATGATTGGTACTGAAAGTTATAAAAGATATATAAAATTTCCTTTGACCCCAGGTCTTACTTCCCAAAGTATCACTTGATGAGTTTTCTAGTATCCTTTTAGTATATGTTGACCATTCTTCCCTGTCACCATATAAAACCCTATATGACCTTATTCTCTTTTATAGCTGCAATAATACTGCATTGTATTATTTATCATTTAAAAAAGAATTTGGCCAATTCCCTATTGAGGAAACTTTAAACATCAGTTTTTTTGTATCCTAGCACTCCAATTTACTATTTTCGTTGGACATTTATCTTAGGCTTGCAAGATTATGTCTTTAGAATAAACTCGTAGAAGTAGAATTGCTTGACCAAAGAATACCAGTGGTTAATTAAATTATCTGTATATAGAAAAATTTAATAATCTCTCCCTTCCAATCTCCCCCTACACCCAAATGTTAACAGTTTGTTGTCTACCACTGTGTATTTGTTTTTGTTTTGTTTTGTTTTGTTTTTAACCTGAGGGTATATTACTGTACAATTAAGGGATTTTTCTTCCTTTTTTTAAATAGAAAAACTGATATAGCACCTTCCTTTACTTCCTTTATTTACTTCACACTGTATTACAGACATGTCCTCAGATTTATAAAGTCTAAATAACTCATCAGTGGTACTTTATTCGTTCGTAGATTTGGTGGGGGGGGGTGGTGAGAAAGAAGAGTACAGTTTTTTTTCTTTTTTGAATTACAACATAGTTATAGAGAAATCAGAAATCTAAGTATATATAGCTCTCTGGTTTATCACAAAATGGGTGGTGCTTTTTTTGATAGGTGTGGCTGAATTGTTTTCATGGAGGTTAGAACATTTAATTAATTAATTTATTTGAAAGTGAGAGAGGTGGACGAAGCCGGGGGTAGGAGAAGGAGAGAGAGACTCTAAGTAGGCTCCACACCCAGCCTGTCGAGCCCTGTGCTTGATCTCACAACCCTGGGATCATGACCTGAGCCAAAATCAGGAGTTGGACACTCAACTGACTGAGGCACCCAGGCACCCCACTCTGACCATTTTATAGACTTTGAAAGTTCAGTGTACTAAAGAAATCACATTTCCTGTGGAAGAGAGCCTCCACTATGGGAAAATTAAAACTACATTTTGTGTTACTAATAGTTTTAATTAATGGTTTCTTAAACAGAGTGCATGATGATAAGGTTTAACAGTATAATTTGAGGATAGGGAGGCAAACAAATGGGATTCAGACCACATTAGAAAATGTCCTTACATTTTCAACAAAAATGATGTCTTAGATCTCATATAACAGACACTTACTATGTTACTTATAAAAATGCTTATATTATATGTTTCTATTGATTTATATTTATTATTCCTTTTATGAAAGTAACAATTTTTCATTGCAGAAGTTTTAGTATGAAAAAGAAATGAACCATTCAGTCATATTCGCACTTCATTTTAGTGTCCATTCTTTTTTTCTTGACATTTTATTTCCATATATGTATTATATATATTTTTTGTTTCTTTGTTTATGTATAGGCCCATATTCTCTAAACTGAATTGTAACCTGATTTTTATCAATATGGTTTATATTAGTAAAAGTCTCTATTTTCAATTGTCTGGGCGTGCAGTAATTTAATCAGTCTCTCTCTCTCTCTCTCTTTTTTAAAAGATTTTTATTTATTTATTTGACAGAGAGAGATCACAAGTAGGCAGGGAGGCAGGCAGAGAGAGAAAGGGAAGCAGGGTCCCTGCTGAGCAGAGAGCAAGATGCGGCGGGGCTTGATCCCAGGACTCTGAAATCATGACCTGAGCTGAAGGCAGAGGCTTAACCCACTGAGCCACCCAGGCGCCCCTAATCAGTCTCTTTTGATGGACATTAAGGTCACTAAGTTTTAGTGTCTATGATTAATTCCTCAGATTGTATTATTCATTGGAAAAATTCTGACTCAGAGGAACCATACAACCTTTCTTAGGGCTTTTAAATTTTGACCAAACTTCAAAGAAAAAGATTATTCTAATTTACATTACAGTAGTTCCCCCATTATCTGTGAGGAATACTTTCCAAGACCCTCAGTCGGTGTGTGAAACTGCTGATACTACCAAACCCTGTATATACTATGTTTTTTCCTATACATATATATATATTACAAAGTTTACTTTATAAATTAGGCACAATAAGAGATGAACAAAAATATTAAAATAGAACAATTGTAACAAAATACTGTAATAAAAGTTGTGTGAACATGGTCTCTCTCAAAGTATCTTACTGTACTTCTTATGATGAAATCAGATGATAAAATGCCTCCATGATGAGACGAAGTGAGGTGAATGACGTAGGCGCTGTGACGTAATGCTAGGCTGCACGTGACTTTCTGATGACGAGTCAGAGGAGGATATCTGCCTCCAGACTGCAGCTGACTGTGGGTAACTGAAGCCGCAGAAAGTGGATCTGTGAGTTGGGGGGACTGCTGTATTCCTAGCAACGTATGATCATAGCAGAGATACATGCTCAGTAGAGAACTGGAAAACATAGGAAATCACAAAGACCAAATTAAAAATCAGTCATTGTTTATTCATTTGTTTTTCTTCAAGCAACAAATATTTATGATACTTATACTGTGTGCCAGGGATTAATGTGGTGGATAAGTATACAGGATTTCCCAAAACAGACAAAAAGCCACTCTGTCACTTTGTCTTGGAACCTAAATTTTAGTAGGGGAAAAAAAGATAATGAGTAGAGCACATAATATGTTAGATAGTAGTAATTGCTATGGAGGAGAAGTGAGCTAGAGCATTCCAAGATTTGGGGCTTTTATTCTGCGTGAGATAGGAAGTCATTAGAGAATTTTGACCAGAGGACTAGTTTGTCTCTCTAATATTTAACAGGATCTTTTGCTACTGTGTAGATGATATAATGGAGAGAGAAAGCAGGGAGACCAAATCTAAGATTGGCTAGGGTTCTTCAGAGAACCGGGACCAGCAGTAGATAGATGAGTAGGTAGATACATAGGTAGGTAGTTAAATACATATATTAGAGCATTGGCTCATATGATTGTGGAGACTGGTAAATTTGAAATTTGTGGGACAGACCAGCAGCCTGGAAACTCAGGCAGGGTTTCTCTGTTGCAGTCTTGAGGCAGAATCTTTACTGTTAAGGCCCTCAGCTTATGGATGAAGCCCATGTCCATTATGGAGGGTGATCTCCTTTACTCACAGTGTACAACATACTCATACTCATACTCATAGTGTGCAACATCTATCTAGACCAGTGCTTGGGCAAATAGCTGGCCACCATCATCAGATATCTCTTCTTTAGAGGCCTTCTCTGACCACCCAACCTAAAATAACTTCCTGCTTTTCACTCTCTTCTTTTACCCTGCTTTTATTTTTTTCTTCATAGCACTTAGCACTGCCTGGAGTTATATTCCGTGTTTTCTTCCCCCTCCTATCTGTCATCTTTCTTCCCCACCAGAATCTGTCTTTTGTGAGAAAAGGGGTCCTGTCTTATTCACTGCATGGTAAATATACCCATTTTCTAGAGTAGTCCATGAATAGCATAATGAATAGGAATATGAAGGAATGGCTGTCTTTAAGCTTTGTTAGGATTATATGGTGTAGTGGTATTTGCTGTCCTAGCTACAACTACTTTGGACTTTATTCTCTGAGTTCTTTGAATCCAAGTGTTCATCATGTGAGTTGAAAGAGTATTTTGAGTAAAAATTGATTTTGCTTTGAAGACTAGCTTGTTGTATTTTTGTTTTGTTTAAAAAAATAACTCTTTTTCTGATTATAAAAGTAATACATGCATGTTGTAGAATGTTTGGATGACAGTGGAAAGGAAAATGAGAAATAATCCTCGATTTCGGAAGTACCATTCTTACTGTTTTGGCATATTTTCTGTCAGTATTTCATCCGTGTTTATGTTTCATAGTTGAAAATTTTTATATGTGTATGTAATTTCATATTTATTTTACTTTATATGCTTTGTACACTTAGGATGATTGTTAATGTTTTCCTATTACTAAAAATTTCTCATGACATAATTTGAAATTACCATGTAATGTATTTGATGAACATCATGTGATTTGTCATTTTTCTGAGTGTTTAGAATCTTCATTTTTAAATGTTAAAATACTAATCACCATTTTTGTGCATAAATCTTTGCCTTCCTTTTGAATTACTTAGAATATATTTCCAAGAGACATACTGTATATGTCTTGTTAAATTGTTTTCCAGAGAGTTTGTATTCATTGTACCCACACTAAGATTTAACACTATTATTTTGAAAAAGTTTAACAAGCCTGTTCAGTAGTATATTCTAAATTCACAAGCCTCTTTACAAATTCCTCTCTGAGCAATTTGAGTATATGCTAAGTCAGGTAAGGCATGGCCTTCTGAAAGAAGATCTAATACTACTGAATATGCTTAGCCAAGGAAAAGAACTCCAGAGACATTTTCAAACACGTAACAGCTGTGCCACCTGTGCCTTCTTATTGATTTCCTGGGTGCTATGATGGACTTCAAAATTGAGATTCAAGGGCGTCTGGGTGGCTCAGTCATTAAGCGACTGCTTTCAGCTCAGGTCATGATCCCAGGATCCTGGCATCAAGCCCTACATTAGGCTCCCTGCTCAGCGTGAAGCCTGCTTCTCCTACTCCCACACCCCCTGCTTATGTTCCCTCTTTCGCTGTGTCTCTCCCTGTCAAATAAATAAAATCTTTAAAAAAAAAAAGAGAGATCCTTTAGTTAGAATGAGGTTATTCAGAAATACTTAAAGTATAGAATCACTTGTAAATCCTGTATATATTTACTGACTACCTACTATGTACCATGTACTGTGCAATGGCCTGGTAATACGAAGAATCAACTGCCAATTTTTGTAGACGGATCGTACAAAGAGACTCTTTATGGAGGTTCTTTCTCCCCTCTCCTCCTTTTTAGAATTCCAGGAGTCAATGATTGGAGTCTTTATATAAGATCTCTTATATTACAGGATGCTTCCTAGTTACTTAATTTGGAATAAAAGGTGAATGTTAAATCCTCCACCTTTAAGACAGCAGGATATGAAAACTTAAGGATTAAAGTATTGGTAGCAGAAGACACTATGACCTAATTAATTTGAAAGAAAAGATTTTGCCAAAGGAAACATTGCCCCTGGGGATCTGGAAAAGTTCACAGGAAAGGGATGGATGGATGAACTCATAATTGTTGACTTGTAGTGAATGGCTTGGGAAAATTGAACCTCATTCAGTCCTAGTTTGAGATGGTTATTGAGAGCATCTGACAGTAGTGGTGAAAAGAAGCATGGAAGATTTCAGCACATTTCTTCTGAAAGATATGATCCCACAGTTTGTTTTATTTTTATTTATTTATTTATTTTTAAAAATATTTTATTTATTTGACAGACAGATCACAAGTAGGCAGAGAGGCAGGCAGAGAGGGAGGGTGGGGGAAGCAGGCTCCCTGCTGAGCAGAGAACCCAACGTGGGGCTCGATTCCAGGACCCTGGGATCATGACCTGAGCCGAAGGCAGAGGCTTTAACCCACTGAGCCACCCAGGCGCCCCTTATTTTTATTTGTAAAATTCTTTAGAAGCTAGGCTCCACCCCTAACATGGGGCTTAAACTCATGACCCTGAGATTAAGAGTCACATGATCCACCAGCTGAGCCAGCCAAGTGCCCCTGATCCCACAATTTGAAGTGTTGGGTATTAATTAATGCATACCAGCTATTGAAAGATTTTGCTTTTTGTTTAGTTTGAGACAGTTTCGAGCATAATTCTGAGTACAGTGCAAAGAACTTTTTGTTTCTCAAACCATTTTAAAGTAAAGCTAACTGAATAGTTTGTTTTGCTCTAATGTTTTAGTGTATGTTTCTTATGAACGAGGTTGTTTTTCATAACCCTAATAGGAGAATCAAATTAATAAAATAACATTGACACATTACTGCCATCCAAACTTTGGTTTCTGTTCATTGGAAGTTCAGTAATTTTTTTTTTTAAATTTTTACTTATTTATTTGACAGAGAGTGAGATCACAAGTAGGCAGAGAGGCAGGCAGAGAGAGAGGAAGAAGCAGGCTCCCTGCTGAGCAGAGAGCCTGATGCTGGGCTCGATCCCACGATCCTGAGATCATGACCTGAGCTGAAGACAGAGGCTTCACCCACTGAGCCACCCAGGCACCCCAGTAATGGTTTTTTTAATAGCAAAGGTATCCAGTTCAGAATGATGTTGTCATACTTACTTAATTTCTTTCAATCTTGAATAGTTTCTCAGTCTTTGCTGGACTTTTGTGACCATGACACTTCTGAAGATTATAATTTATTTTGTAGTTATGTCTGTCAAGTTGGGTTTGTCTTTTCCCTTATGATTAGAATTAAGTTGTACATCTTTGAAAGGAATATCACAAAAATGATGCTGTATTCTTCTTATTGCATCCAATTATCCAGTGGTGTATGGTTTTGGTTTGCCTCACTACTAATGGTGATCAGCTTGATTACTTGAGTAAGGTGGTATCTAGCAGCTTTCTTCACGGTAAAGTTTTCCTTTTTCCCTTTGTAATTAAATATTTTGTGGCGTGGTACTTTGAAACTAAATGCTTTTTCATTAGAATTTCAGTTTATTCATATATTTTATCAGTATAGATTTGTGGTTCCTACTTTACTAAGTGGTTATAATTTCTTATCATTATTTATTTTGATGGTCAGGCTGTTGAGTGTTTGGCTAGTGGATGCCCCTTCAACTTGGCTCCTGTATCCTTTTGATCTTTAAGCACTTCTTACTTTCTGCTACAACAAAAATGTCCCAGGTTCATTGTTTATTTTCCTATACTCTGTGCTGGGATGAGTCGATTCTCCAAGGAGCATTGGTTACTTTTAGTGAAGAATGGTATTTAAATCTCTGTGGTAGGTGTGCTTAGAGCTACTGGGATTGCTTTTAGGCCCTCTCAGCCAACCATGTTAGGTAATATATGTATAATTTTGTCTTTCTTCATAAAAAAAAAAAATTCCCTCCTTTTCTGTGTACTAAAAACCATGAATTCACAATATTTCCAATTCTAGTCTCGTAGATTTCATTCTAGCCTTATGTAAGGTAACACTTTCCGTCTTTAGAGTTTTTTTTTTTTTTTTTTAAAGTAGGTTCCATGCCCAGTGAGGACCTCAGTGTGGGACTTGAACTCACAACCCTGAGATCAAGACCTGAGCTGAGATCAAGAGTCACATGGTTAACCAACTGAACCACCCAGGCACCCCTGCTTTTTGTTTTTATAGCTCTCTTCTCTAACAGCGAGAAACCTGACTTCTATTACCCACAATATATTTACGCACTCAGTTCTAGAATGTATGGTGTTAGAATTGCTCACCTATATCACTGAAAAATAACTGTATTAATCGTACTGAATATTTCTTCATAATTAAAATACAAATCTTTTGCTTGTGGCTGTTTAGTCTACTGAGTTTCAGAAGTCACTTGAGGGGCACCTGGGTGGCTCAGTGGGTTAAAGCCGCTGCCTTCGGCTCAGGTCATGATCCTCAGGGTCCTGGGATCCAGCCCCGCATCGGGCTCTCTGCTCAGCAGGGAGCCTCCTTCCTCCTCTCTCTGCCTGCTTGTCATCTCTCTCTGTCAAAAAAATAAATAAAATCTTAAAAAAAAAGTCACTTGATTTAGTTTTCCCCCATCATTAAGTGTGATTTTATTATTCATTTGGAGTATATTTAGTTTGATTTCTTTTGCTGATATTCCATCTCTCCCAATCCTTGCCGGTTATATTTTTGAGTACCTAAAGCATTTAATATACCTAGTTCTAAGAATCAAAACAACACAGGCAGGTATAGGCATCCTTCTGTCCTGTTCTCATTCTTCCCATTCTGTTTCCGCTGAGTAACCAGTTTCATTAGTTTCTGGTTTATCCTTCCTGGGTTTTTTAGTGTACTAATGAACAGGAACATGTATATTTTCTTATTTCTGCTCTGCTTATTTCTTCTACAAAAGGTGGCACGTAGATAGATACATAAATTCTCCATTTCACTTTATTTTTTTTTTTACACCTAAAAGTGTACCTTGAAAATTACACTATATTAAGGCCTTAATTATTCCTGCTTAAGGATGCATAGTATTCATTGTGTTGATATGCCATAGTTTATTCAACCAGTATCTTATATATGAGCATATAGGTTGCTTCCACTTTTTTTTGAAATTATGTACGGTGCTCCATTGAATAACTTTGTGCATAGGTATTTTCAGAATGTTATTTAATTACCATGTATCTTCAGGGATAATTCCTAGAAGTGGGATTGCTGGATCAAATGTAATTACAGATGTAATTTTGTTAAATATTGCCAAGTTGTCCTCCAAAAGGGTCGTACATGTTTGCTTTCCCACAAGACATATATGAGAGTGCCTGTTTGCTCACTGGTTCACTGACAGAATATTTGCCAGTGTTAGGTGAGAAATGTGTAACTTTGATTTGCATCTCCTTAAGAGTAAGTCTGGACATCTTTTCTTATTTAAGGGTCATTTTTATATCTTTTAAAAAAGTTTGATCATACTTTTCCCTATTTCCTATTGGGATTTTGGTAATTTTTGCCCTCAATGTCAAGGAAATTTTAGGCGTGTAAGTCCTTTCATTTGTGACATATGTTATAAGTATTTTTTTCCAGCTTTTCATTTTTCTTTTGATTTTATAGTGTTAAAAATACTGCTGTGCAGAAGTTAAAAATATTTATCTAGCCAGATTTTCCTATTTTTCCTTTTATTGTATCTGGATTTTGACTTATAGTTAAATCAGCTTACCCTACACCCAGATTTGAAAGAAATTCACACATGCCTTTTTCCAGTACTTATGGTCTCTTTAAGTTTAAATTTCTGATCTATTTGGAGTCTGTTCATGTATAACCTTTTAAGTATGGCTCTAATTTTATGGTTAAAAATGGTTAATAAGTTGTCTCAGCACTCTTGTTAAAAAGATCCAACCGTTACACTTCTGGGAATATAAGGTATGGAAAACACAAACTCAAAAAGATATTTGCACACACACACACACACACACCCACCCGGCAGTTGATAACAGGATTATTTATGGTAGTGAAGACATGGAACAACCTAAGTGTTCATTCATGCATCCACAATTTGTGACATATTGTGGATGGACCTTGAAGACGTTATGCCGAGTGAAATGTCAGACAGAGAAAGACAAATACTGTATGATTTCACTTGTATGAAAATCTTAAAAAGCAAACAAACACCTCCAAACTCACTGAGAAAGAGATCAGACTTCTGGTTACAAAAGATGGGGGATGGGAAGTGGGGGAATTGGAGGAAGGTGGTCCGTCTAAAGATACAAACCATTAGCGATGTAAGGTACAACACGGTGACTGTAGCTAACACTGCTGTACAGTATATAGGAAAATTGTTAAGAGGGTAAATTTTAAGAGTTCTCATCGCAAGGAGAAAAATAATTTCCCTTTGTATCTGTATGAGAAAATGGATGTTAGCTGTTGTGGTAATCATGTCACAGTATGTGTAAATGAAACCATCTTGCCGTGTGCCTTTTCTTTATTATTATTATTTTTTTAAAGATGTTATTTATTTGACAGAGAGAGAGAGTACAAGTGGAGGGAGTAGGAGACAGAAGGAGAAGCAGCCTCCTGGCTGAGCAGGGAGCCCAGTGCAGGACTCAGTAAAGGACCCTGAGATCATGACCTGAGCTGAAGGCAGATGCTAACCGCCTGAGCCACAAGATTGTTCCAGTCTTGCTGTATGCCTTAAACTTGTACATTGATGTTTGTCAATTATTTCTCAATAACTCTCAGAAACTCCTCCTCCCCTGTCCAAAAAAACTCCTTCATCATTGGGTTTTAACATTTCTTCAGTGATTGGTAACATGTAACATGCTGTTCTTTAACAGTGCATACAACAATAAATTATTATTATTATTATTTTTAAATCCTGTTTATTTATCTCAGAGAGACAGAGAGAGAGAGTGAGCACAAGCAGGGGGAGTGGCAGACAGAGAGAGAAGCAGGCTTCCCACTGAGCAAGGAGCCTGATGTGGGACTTGATCCCAGGACCCTTAACCGACTGAGCCACCGAGGTGCCCCAGGATTATTTATGTTTAAAGTATATATGGTTTCATCTGTGGTACTAAATTAGAGGTAATATATAATGTTTACTGAAACTTGTCTGTAAAGCCTTTTGGTGGGTCCTGGCTTTGTTCCAAATGTGAAATCCAAATATATAGAATAAAAATAAAAAATAAGTTCCGCAGTGATGTGGGATGCCACTGTTACCATGTACTAAATGTCCAATATGTACTTGGATCTATTTCTGGATATTCTATTTGGTTAGACCAGGATTTGGCACAGTATGACCAGCTGGCCAAACTGAGCCTTGTTTTTGTAAATAACGTTATTTGGGAATACAGCCACACTCATTCATTTACATATTGTATATGGCTGCTTTTGCGCTACAACAGAAGAGTTAAGTAGTTGTGACAGAGACTGTGAGGCTTGCAAAGCCTAAAATATTTACCTTTTGACCCTTTACAGAAAAAGCTTGCTGACCCTACACTGAGGTAATTGTGTATACCTTTGCCATAAAAGTACCTTATTTTTCATTAGAATGGCTTATAATAGTGGATTTTAGTGCCTGGTAGGGCTGTCCCTCCCCCCCCTTCCCCTCTGCCCAGCCCCCCCCCCCAGCTTTTCTTTTTCCTTTTCTTTTTTTTTTTGTCTTTCCTGAGTATTCTTGTAAGTTTGTTTGCCCATGTGAACTTGAGTATCAACTTGCCTATCTCCATAAGAAGCTTTTTGTGTGATTGTTGGGCATGTATCAAACATATGAATTGGGTGAACTGCACTCTCTATAGTGTTGAATAGTCTTGTCTAAGAATAAGTTATGAACACTAGAATAGAGAAACTTCCAAGGAACTAGTCCACAAAAATGCAGCAGACCAGGTTTCAAGGGGAATTCTTTTAAATCTTCAAAGGACATATAGGCCAGAAGCTTCATGGGTTGTTTTGTAGCATTGATTTTGAAGAAAAATGTTTAAATTACTTTTATGGGAATCATTTTTAGTTTTTTTGTCTTTTGATCAGAGACTACTGTTTTTTGATTTTTCTCCTTTCCCAGAGACTATTGTTATTTGATTTACTATTTCTTTGTGATCTAAAATATGATCAGTTTTCATAAATTTTTCATGTGTGCTTGAAAAGTAGGTTCAGTCTCTATTAACATAGTGTAAAGTTTGATATCTCTAAGATTTTCTACCTTCTTGATTATGCTTATTCTTTTGAACTTTGTTTTTTGTCTTTCTGATCTGGCTTGGACTGGGAGTAGTATGTGTTCATGTTTTTTTAATCTATGTCTCTTTGCATATCTTCTGCTTTCTTTTTGTGATGTGTTTTTTCCTTTTATTTTTGAAAACTTTTTAAAGATTTATTTCTTTATTTTAGAGAGAGAAAGGGAGAAAGGGACAGAGAGAGGGGAAGCTGGAGCAAAGTGGGGGGGCAAAGGGAGAAGGAGAGAGAATCTCAAGCAGGTTCCCCACTGAGCACAGAGCCCAACACAGGGCTTGATCCCAGGACCCTGAGATCATGACCTGAGCTGAGTCACATGCTTAACAGACTGAGCCACCCATGTGCCCAGAAATTTCCTTTTAAAATCAGGAGGTTTAGGGGCGCCTGGGTGGCTCAGTGGGTTAAGCCGCTGCCTTCGGCTCAGGTCATGATCTCAGGGTCCTGGGATCGAGTCCCGCATCGGGCTCTCTGCTCAGCAGGGAGCCTGCTTCCCTCTCTCTCTCTGCCTGCCTCTCTACCTGCTGTGATCTCTCTCTGTCAAATAAATAAATAAAATCTAAAAAAAAAAAAAAAAAAAAAAAAATCAGGAGGTTTATAATTGTTTGTAATTGTTTGTTAATTGTTCTGTTAATACGTTTACAACTTTTTTAAAAGGCCCCTAATTCTTGGTTTTTTATTTAATGTCTTATTAACAAGTCTATCAGTCTTCCATGGAATTCTTTAGCTCCCACTTAACTGCCTATATAACAGAGTTTTTCTTTCCTCTTCCGATCCCTTCTCCTTCCAGATTTTAAGTTGCATTATTTCTGCTTTGTCAGAATGTATAACCTATTCTTCTACCCTCTTCTTTGTTTCTTCTTCTTCTTCTTCAAGATTGATTTATTTATTTTAGAGAGCCATGTTCTTGTACATGTGGTGGGGGGTGGGACATATGGAGAGAGAGAATTGTGGAGTCTGATTCAGGGCTTGATCTCACCACCCTGAGATCATGACCTAAGCCCAAATCAAGAGACACTAACCAACTGAACCACCCAGGGCATCTTTGTTTATGAGTTATCTCTTGGTTACTGAGGAAGGGCTCATGGGTACAGAGTTCTCTGACCTGTTAACTTGTTTAAAACTGTTTTTCTGTTGCCTTTGGATAGAACATTTTCGCTTTACATTATATTTTCTACAGTTTTAAAAAAAGATTTATTTTCTTATGACAGAGATAGGGGCACACAAGCACGGGGGACCTGGAGAGGGAGAAGCAGGCTCCCCTCTGAGCAGGGAGCCTGACATGGGTCTCAATCCCAGGATGCTGGAAGCATGACCTGAGTGGAAGGCAGACCCTTAACGAATGAGCTACCCAGGCACCCCTATTTTCTACAGTGTTTTGAAAATGCTGCTCCACTGATGCCTTACTTGGTACACTGTTTTTAAGATGTTTGATGTTCCAATGCTTTTTCTCTCTCAAGTTTTTTTTTTTTTTTTTTTAATTAAAGTGAGAAATCTCTTTATCTTCAAAATCTAATAATTACCACAAGATACTTCTAAGAACTTAATCTGTGGGCCAATTTTTCTGTAGTTACCAGGACACCTTTTAAACATGCAGTCAGGTTTCTTTTTATTTCTGGAAAGTTTCCGTGAGGCTTTGTTTGTTTTCTTTTCTTTCTTTCTTTTTTTTTTTTTAAGCAGGTTTGTTGAGGTGTAATTCACATATCATACAGTATGCCCATTTGAAGTAATAAAATTCATTGGTATTTAGTATATTTACAGAGTTGTGCAACCATTACCATAATCAACTTAGATCATTTCTTTCTTTCTTTCTTTCTTTTTTTTAAATTTTATTTATTTGACAGAGAGAGAGCATAAGCAGGGCATGGGAGAGGCAGACTGAGAGGGAGAAACATGCTGTCTGCAAAGCAGGGAGCTGGATGCAGGGCTCAGTCCCAGGACCCTAAGATCATGACCTGAACCAAAGGCAGATGCTTAACTGAGCCACCAGGCGCCCCTGGCTTAGAACATTTTCATCACCCCAAAAGAAAACCTTCTTAGCTGTCACTCTCCATTCTTCTTCACTCACTTAACCCTGGAACTTTATCCTAAAACTTGGATTACAGTTTTAAATGTTAATTCTATTTCATTTTGTGTGTTTGTATGCATATATATGCTCATATGGACTCCAATTATACATGAGATAGATCTTCTTTGTCTCTCATTTCAACCACTTTCTGTCCCAACCACTTTCTGTCCCATTTTGCTTCTTTATTTATCTCATTTCCATTCACTTAGGATATTTTCCTGCTTTTCTTCAGTGACACTACATTTTTCATTTGAATTTATCACTTTTGGGCCTTGTAATTTACTTTCATTTCTGTTACAGTTTTGTTTCTATTTCTTTTGCTGAGTTAAATCTTGTTTCATTTCTTTCTGCTTTTGGTTCATTTCTGTTCTTGTTTTTGAACTTCTGATTTAAGACATTTCAAAAATAACATCAAAAGCTTGTTTGAGTATATTTAATTCAGTTTGGAGTAACTTTTCAGTCAGATCCCGTAAGAGCAGTAAGGCATATCTGGTATATAATAAATTAACTTCTGTTATACATAAGTAGTATGATAGTTATGTATTGTCTTTTTGGAAATTAAGAAAATAGTTACTGAAATCTCTCTCATTGGGACATAATTATCTTGCTGAATCCCAGTTAAGAAAGGCTGATTTGTGGTGTTTTAGTTTCCTTCTGCTCTCCCTCTTCTTTCCCTGTTCTTCTTTTATGGGTGGGTATTTTTGTTTTGTTTTGTTTTTGTATAGCTGAATATTGCTCACGTCTCTACATTTTTTGGGGACGGGACTGGCAGTTTGAGGTTAAATTTACAAAAATCTTTGTTTAAGAGCATCCCTTGTCAGTGTAACACAGTATAGTTTCTTTATTGGAAGATTTTGCGGGGGGTTAGGTAGGAAGTAGGAGATTTGGTTGGGAGAAGCTTTTAAAAAATTCTTTAATGTTACAGGATCTTAAAATCCCTCCCCTGGCATTTCTTTTTCGTTTAGTCCTATAGTTTCCAAAAGATGCCAGCCTTTCTCCCCTTTTAAAAAAGATTTATGTAAAGTTTATTTTATTTATTTATTTTTAAAGATTTATTTATTTATTTATTTGACAGAGAGATCACAAGTAGACAGAGAGGCAGGCAGAGAGAGAGAGAAGCAGGCTCTCTGCTCAGCAGGGGACTCGATCCCAGGACCCCGAGATCATGACCCGAGCCGAAGGCAGCGGCTCAACCCACTGAGCCACCCAGGCGCCCGTAAAGTTTATTTTTTAATGCAGTTTTGGCTCATAGCAAAATTGAGTGGAAAATATAGAGGGTTCACCTTCATTTTCTGCCTTCACACATGCACAACCTCTCCAGTATTGACAGTGGTACTTTTACTACAATCCATGAACCTATATCATCATCCAGACTTAATAGTTTACTTTGGTATTCACTCTTGGTAAACCCTATTGATCACTCGATGGGTTTTGACAAATGTATAATGATACATATTCATCCCTCCTTTCCTGTAACCCCTGCCAACTACTAATCTTTTTACTCTCTCCATAGTTTTTACCTTTTCCAGAATGTCATGTAGTTGGAATCATATAGTATGTATAGTCTTTTCACATTGGCTTCTTTCACTTAGTCATACACATTTAAGGTCCTTTTGTGTTTTTTTCGTGCCTTGTGTTTTTTTGTGCCTTGATAGCTTATTTCTGTTTAGTACTGAATAGTATTCCATTGTTTGGGTGTATACAATTTATCCTTTCATGTACTTAGGGACATCTTGATTGCTTCCAAGTTTTGGCAGTTATGAATAAAGCTGCTGTAAACATCCGTGTGCAGCTTTTTGTGTGGACAAACACCTTTGGGTAAATACTATGGAATGCAGTTGTGTGATCATATGGTAAGAGTGTATTTAGTTTTGAAACTAACCACCTGTCTTCCTATGTAGCTATAGCATTTTGCATTCCCAGCACTAGTGAATGAAAATTTCTTTTGGTCTACATACTCACCAGCATTTAATGTTCATGTTTTAGATTTTGGCCATTCTAATAGGTGTGGTATCTTGTCATTTTAATTTGCAATTTCATAATGACATATGATGTTGAACATCTTTTTCATTTGCTTACTGCCATTTTTTATCTTCTTTGGTGGTTTTCTGTTCATGTCCTTTGCCCATTTTTAAAATTGGGTATTTTCTTATTTTTTAATTTAATTTAATTTTATTTTTTTTTCTGGGTTCTTTATATATTTTAACAATTCATTATCAGATGTGTCTTTTGTGACTATTTTCTCCCAGTCTGTGCCCCTTTTTTTCATTATCTTGACAATGTCTTTCATAAAGCTGAAGTTTTTAATTTTAATGAAGTCCAGCTTATGAGTTTTTTTTTCATGGATTATTCATTTGGTGTTGTATCTAAAAAGTCACCACCATATCCAAAATCAGCTAGATTTCCTCCCACATTATTCCAGTCCCACTGGTTGAAAAGACTGTCTTTGCTCTATTGGATTGTCTTTAGTCCTTTGTCAAATATCAGCAAACTATATTGGTCTATTTCTGGGCTCATAGTCTGTTTCATTGATATATTTGTGTATTCTTTCATCAGTACCACATTGTGTTGATTACTGCTATAGTTTTAAAATAATTTTTCAGGTTGTAAGGTGTCTTTCTTCTGGTTTACTCTTCTCCTTTAATATTATGTTAATTGTTCTAGATCTTTTACCTCTCTGTATAAACTTCAGAATTAGTTTGTTGATATCCATAAAATAACTTGGGCTTTTGACTGGGATTGTATTGAATCTTTAGCTCAAGTAGGGAAGAACTGACATCTTGACAATACTGAGTCTTCCTATCCACAAACATGGAATATTTCTCCAACTGTAGTTCTTTGGTAATCTTTCATCAGAGCTTTGCAGTTTTTCTCATATAAATCTTACATATATGTTGGTACCTTTATGCCTAAATATTTAATTTTTGGATATCCTAATGTAAATAGTAATGTATTCTTAATTTCAGATTCCACTTGTTCGTTGCTAGTGTATATGAATGCAAATGACTATTGTATATTCACCCTATGTTCTGCAACCTTGTTGTAAATGTGTATGAGTTCCAGAAGTTATTTTTGGTCAGGTTTTGTTTGTTTGTTTACATAGATGGTCATGTGATCTGTCAACAAAGACAATTGCATTTCTTTTTTCCCCATTGTATACCTTTTATTTCCTTTCTGTGTCTTATTATATTTTCTAGGACTTCACTACCATGTTGAAAACCGTAATGAGAGGGGACATCCTTGAATTGTTCCTCATCTTAGCGTGAAAACGCCCCAAGGTTTTTTTTTACCATTAGGTTAAGTATGATGTTAGGTTTAGGTTTTTTTGTAATTTTTTTTTTTTTTAAATATCAGTTTGAGGAGCTTCCCTCTATTCACCATTCCTTTCACACTTTTTTTTTTGAAAGAGCGGCCGCGGGGCGCCTGGTTGGCTCAGTGGGTTAAAGCCTCTGCCTTCGGCTCAGATCATGATCTCAGGGTCCTGAAATCAAGCCCTGCATCGGGCTCTCTGCTCAGCAGAGAAGTCTGCTTCCTCCTCTCTCTCTGCCTGCTTGTGATCTCTGTCAAATAAATAAATATAATCTTTAAAAAAAATAAAATAAATGAGCAGCCCCTTGAGGACTCCTTTTTTTTGCTTCTCTGATCCTTTTTTTTTTTAAGTCCCTTATCTGTAGTCAACTCTGATTGATCATAACTCTTGTGCAGTATTTTCATATTTAATGTCATTTTGTGTTGCTTGTTTTTCTCTTTTTCTTTTTTGTGCATTTTATCCTGGACTACTCTTGCTCTTCAGGAAGGCTTATGAAAGGAATATATTGGTGTCCCAGACTTTGTTTTTCTACTTATGTTCTATTCCTTCTGGTTATGCTGAGGGCTTGAGTTTTATGCAGTTTTGTTGGTCCTTTTTAAGTCTTTATATCCTGTGACTTTACTACCAACACATATTAACTTGTTTTGTGCGAACCTAGGATTTACTTTGTAGGCAGTCATGGCTGTTTGGATCCTTTCTGATATTTATGCTTTTTATTTTTCCTTATGTTATTGTACTGGCTATAACTAGTGAAATTTGTGTCACATCAAGTATGAGAATGGACATTCTACTTTCGTTCTTGAGTACAGGGGGATGTTTTCCATTTGACCATTAAGTATGATGTTAGCCATAGATGTGTGTGGGGTGTACATGCATATGCATAAATATTTTCTTTATCACATTGAGAAGGTTACCTGAGAATTTTTAATCATGAGGGGTTTTGGATTTTCTTAAATGCTCTAACTACAGGTATTGAAATCATCATATAACTTATCATCTTATTCTGTTAATGTGGTGTCTTACATTGATTTTTTTGAATATTCAGCTAATCTTTAATTCTGGGAAAGCCCCAACTGATCATGATATATTATCCTTTTTATATAATCTTGGATTTGATTTGCTAGTATTTTGTTGAGCGTTTCTGTTCCATTGTACCTGAAGGTACTCATGTTGTTTCTTAGGTGGTAGCATTAGGATTATCCTAATAAAATGAGTCATACTCTCTGTTTTTAAAAAGAATATGAAAGATGGCTGTTACTTTTTCCTTAAATATTTGATAGTATTTACTAATCAGGCCATTTGGGTCTTGAATTTGGTTTGTGAGTAAGTTTTTGTTTTTGATTAGCACTTAAAATTTTTTAACAGTTAACTTTTTTGATGTATATTTTATGTTTAATAAAATTCACCAATTTTAAGTTTGTAGTTCACTTGGATTTGACAAATGAATATAGGAGAACATTCACAGCAATCATACTTTTTTTTTCCTTGTGGTATGTTTGAGGGATTTTAGTATCAAGGTATTGCTAGCCTCAGAAGATAAGTTGGGAGTGTTTCTGCCTCATCTACTATCTAAAGTTTATATAGAATTGATATTGCTTCTTTCATGAGTTCTAAGTAAAATTCACCAGTGAAGCCAGTTTCTTTAATAGATATGGGGTTTCTGAGGTTATATATTTCTTGTTGGTATTCTTGTATCTTTTAAGGAATTTGCCCCTTTCATCTGAATTGTGGAATATATCAGTGTAAATTTATAATATTTCCTTATTTTCCTTTAATGTCTACAGGATCTGTATTTATGTTCCTGCTTTTGATTCTAAGACTGGAAATTTGTTTCTTACCTATTTTTTTTCCTTATCAATAAATCTGACTAAGGCTTATCGATTTTATTGTTTCAAAGATTTAGCTTTGGTTTCATGGATTTTTTATTGTCTTTTTCTTTTCTATTATTAACTTTAAATCTCATCTTTATTATATCCTTCCTGCTGCTTATTTTGGGTTTAATTTGCTATTTTCCTAGTTTTTTAAAGTGGAAACTTAGAATTATTACTTTGAGGGTGCAATTTAATCCTGTAAATTTCTTTCTATACTTTAGTTATATCCTGTAGTATTTAGTATGTTGAATTTTCCCTTTCATTCAGTTCACAGTGTTTTCTAATTTTCCTTGTCATTTCTCTCTCTCTTTTTTTTTAAAGATTTTAATTATTTATCAGAGAGAGAGAAGGGGAGAGAGCGAGCACAGGCAGACAGAATGGCAGGCAGAGGCAGAGAGAGAAGCAGGCTCCCCGCTGAGCAAGGAGCCCGATGTGGGACTCAATCCCAGGATGTGGGACTCAATCCCAGGACGCTGGAATCATGACCTGAGCCGAAGGCAGCTGCTTAACCAACTGAGCCACCCAGGCGTCCCTCATTTCTCTTTTGATTCATGTGTTGTTTAGTGATCCATTGTTTAATTTCCAAACTTTTTGGGATTTTCTGTTTGATTAATTTTAGATAAATTCTTTGTCATCCTAGAGCATACTTTATATGATTTCAGTCCTTTAAAATTTACTGAAACCTGTTTTATGGCCCAGAATAACATTTATCTTGGTGAGTGTTTGTTGTGTACTTGGAAAGAATGTGTTCTTTTGTTGGGTAGAGTGTTCTATAAATGTCGGTTAGGTTAAGTTGGCTGATAGTGTTATTCACGTCCTCTATATCTTTACTCTTTTCGTCTGCTTGTTCTATGTATAACTAAGACAGGAGTGTTGAATTGTCCAAATGTAAACTTGGATTTGTCTGTTCCTCCTTTAATTTGTGTCATTGGTTTTTCTCCCCAGATATATTTTGAAATACTGTTAGACAAGGGTTAATACAGTTAGGATTGTTCTATTCTTTTGATAAATTGATCCCTTTATTGTTATGAAACACCTTACTTGATCTCTGATAACAGTACTTGCTCTAAAATCTACTTTGTCTAATATTAATACTGATTTTCTTTGATTTTTAGGTTTCCTTTGATTAGTCATTTACAGTATGTATCTTTTTCTGTCTTTATACTCTTAACTAGTGTGTCTTTGTGTTTAAAGTGGGTTTCTTTTAGATAGCATGTAGTTACTCAATTTCACAATTTCTGGTTTTTGGAGAATTTTGACTACCTATATTTAGTTAACTACTAATATATTTGGTTTTAAATACACCATCCTACTTTTATTTGTCTCATCTGCTCTTTGTTGCCTTTTTACTCTTTTTCTGCCTTTTTTTGGAATTCATTGAATTTTTCAGTGAATCCATTTTCATCTTTACTGTTGGCTTATTAGACTTCATTTGCTTAATTTCTTTTTCTCATGGTCTGTTGTAGGGTTTACAGTTTGTCTTTAACTTGTCATAGCCTGTCTTAAAATAATAAGATGTCTCTTCATGTATATGGGAAGAAAGACCTTAAATCTGTGTACTTGCGCTTCCCTTCTCCCATCCTTGGTGCTCTTGTTGTCTCACATTTCATTTTTACAGAGGCTATGATACATATATTGTTACCGTTTTTGCTTTAATCAATCACATATATTTGTGTATATATATTATTTCCGAAGCTGTTTACTGGTTTTTAAAAAAATTTTATTTGATAAAGTACACATAACATAAAATTTACCATATTAACCATTTTTGAGTATCCAGTGCAATAGTGTTAAGCATATTCACATAGTTGTACAACCAGTCTTGAGGACTATTTTGCATCCACTAAACAACTTCTCATTTACCCTGGAGGGAAAAGGATCAGTCATTCTACTTTCTGTTTCTACAAATTTGAGTATTCTAGAGACCTCATGTAAGTGGAATCATAAAGTATTTGTCTTTTTGTGACTGACTTATTTCACTTAGAGTAATGTGCTCAAGGTTCATCTGTGTTTTAACATGTATTAGAATTTCCTTTTTAGGGCTGAATGATTTTCATATTCATATTTTACTCCATTTCATATTTATATCATATTTTATTTAGCAGTTAGTTGTTCCTTCACTGGACACTTAAGTTGCTTTATATTTTGGCTGTTGTGAATAATGTCATGTGAACATAAATACACAAATTATCTCCTTGATATTTTGAAATTCTTTTAATTTTTTTGGTTGTATACCTCAAAGTGGTCTTGCTGACTCATATGGTAATTCTGTTTTTGATTTGTTGAGGAAGCACCATTTAGTTTTCCATAGCAGCTATACCATTTTACATAGCAATATACAAGGTTTCCAATTTCTTTACATCCTTGTTATTTTCTGTTGTTACAACGGTAGTTATTCTGATAGGTGTGAAGTAATATCTCATTGGTTTTGATTTTCATTTATCTAATAGTGTTGTTGAGTCTCTCATAATCTTTTTAGCCAATAGTATATCTTCTTGGAGAAGTGTCTGTTCAGGTCCTTTGCCCATTTTGAATCTGGTTGTTCATTCTTTTGGTGTTAAGTTATAGAAATTTTTTATATATTCTGGATTTTAATCCCTTACTGGATGTGTGGTTTGCAAATATTGTCTCCCATTTCATGGGTTGCCTTTTCACTCCATTGATTATACTTTTTGATGCACAGGATATCGTCTAATATATCTATTTTATGTATTTGATGTAGTCTAATATATATATATTTTAAAGATTTTATTTATTTATTTGACAGAGAGAGAGATCACAAGTAGGCAGAGAGGCAGGCAGAGAGAGAGAGAGAGAGAGAGAGAGAAGCAGGCTCCCTGCTGAGCAGAGAGCCTGATGCGGGACTCGATCCCAGGACCCTGAGATCATGGGTTAAGCAGCAGCTTAACCCACTGGGCCACCCACGTGCCCCTAATATATCTATTTTTACTTTGTTGCCTATGCTTTTGGGTTGCTCACTCTGTTGATTATACTTTTTGTTGCACAGGATGTAGTTTAATATATCTATTTTATATATTTGGTGTAGTCTAATATATCTATTTTTACTTTTGTTTCCTGTGCTTTTGGGATCATATCTAAGAAATCATGTCAAGTTAGAGTGTCACGAAGCTTTTCCTTTGTATTTTTTTCTAAGAAGTTTACAGTTTTAGCTCTTACGTTCAGGTCTTTGCTCCATTTTTAGTTGATTTTTATATATGGTGTATGGTAAGTGTCCATCTTCATTCTTTTGCATGTGGATATTCACTTTTCCCAACACCATTTGTGGAGAAGATTGTCCTTTCCCCCATTGAATAATTTTGGCACGCTTGTCAAAAATCATTTGACCATATAAGTGAGGGTTTACTTCTGGGCTTTTTATTCCATTGATTTGTCCATATCCCAGCACTACATTGTTTTGATTACTGTAGTTATGTAGGAAGTGTTGAAATCAGAAAGGGTTAACCCTCCAGTGTTGTTTTTCAAAATTGTTTTGACTTTTGGGGGCCCTTGAGATTTCGCATGTTTGAGATATATATCTATATATATCTCAAATATATTTATATATTTATATATCGATATATATCTATATATATATATTTCTTTTTTTTAAACAAAATGTTGTTAGGATTTTGTTGGGGATTACCATGTATCTGTAGATTGGTCTGGGTAGTACTGACATATTAATAATATGAAGTCTTGCAGTCCATGAACACAGCATAGCTTTCCATTTATTTGTGGCTTGTTTAATTTCATTGAGCAGCATTTTGTACTTCTCAGGTAGTCAGTCTTATTTTACAAAATTATAAAATGGGAAAAATTATTTTATCTATACCCTAATTTTTATCATTTTTCTCTTCATTAATCTGCATTCCTTCATTAGATCTAAGTTTACTTCTGGTTTAATTTTTCTTTTGTCTGGGTAGTTTTAACATTTCTTATAGTAGAGGTCTGAGAACTTGCCAAATGCAGAGTGCTGGGAGCCAGTGAATTGAAGTATATCAAGAAGGAGGAAATGCTCAATCTTACTGATAGGTTCAGAAATGTGAGCAATAAGAATTGGCTATTGGAGTTAATAAATTGTAAGATGATATCTGTTTTAATGAAAAGAAATGATTAGACAAAGGGAATGAAACTCTATTCAGACATCCATTGACTAAATGCACATTCTCATGGAGCCAGCAATTCTAGGAATTTGATCAAAAGAGGTAATCACTTAATGTAGGCATGAAGGTTTCTTTGCAGTGGTGTGTAAAGTAATAATAAGTTTTTTTTTAAAGATTTTATTTATTTATTTGACAGAAATAGATCCCAGGTAGGCAGAGAGGCAATCAGAGAGAGAGAGAGAGAGGAGGAAGCAGGCTCCCTGCTGAGCAGAGAGCCTGATGTGGGGCTCCATCCCAAGACCCCGGGATCATGACCAGAGCCAAGGGCAGAGGCTTTATAAACACTGAGCCTTCCTGGCACCCCTAAAGTAATAGTAAGTTTAATGTCCATTACTTCCTGTGTTGAGTAAGTAAATTATGAGATGAAGCAAACTGTCAGCATTAAAAAGGAAAATGTAGGTTGTCAGTAACCTAATATATGCATGACACATGGAAAAAGCAGTGATTCAAGAGCATGTTTCACACGGTTTTAATTTATCGTTTTCAGTCTGTGTAGCAAAATGCAAATATTGTTTGTCTTTTTGCAGTGTTTTGGTTGATTTTTTAAATTTTTTAATGTGATTTGGATATTTTCTTTTGTGAAGTGCCTATACAAATGTTTTACCCATTTTTTGTTTGGGTGTATGTGTATGTGTTTTCCTTGTGGATTTGAAGTTTTTTTTTTCCTCTTCAGTATTTCGGATGTATTATCAGTCTCTCAGTCTGTGGATTGCCTTTTTTTTTCTTAAATTTAATTCTTTTAAAAAATTGAGAGATATTTTACATATTGTTAAATTCAGCTATTTCAGTAGTATGCAGTTCAGTGTTGTACCATCAACATCAGTTTTAGAACATTTTAATCGCTCTTTCAGTCTCTTAATAATTCTTTCAGTGAATAGAAACTCTTTATTTTAATATAATTTATTGTATATTTCTTTCTGGTTATTAGTTATGTCCTGTTTAAGAAAGCTTTGCCTTTTCCAAGGTTATGTCCTGTGGTTTCTTCTAAAAGCTTTATCATTTTACCATTACATTTAGATCTGCAATCTATCTAGAATGGGTTTTTTTCCCCCTTGGGAAGAAAGTAGGGCCTTGGTTTTCAGTCAGTTGAAGTCCTAATGTGGGATCTGAGTTTGGATGCTATTTTGTTCTGTTGATCAGTTTTTCTGCCTTTGTCTCTATGTAGCACTGTCTTAGGTACAACAGCTATATAATAGATCTTGATATCTCATAGTGTAAATTCTCAGGTTAGTCCTTCCAGGTTGCCTTGTTTTGTTTTGTTTTTTTTAATATTTCCATATGAATTTTAAAATCAGCGCAATTTTTGGGAGGGGGAAAATGTCTGCTGGGATTTTGATTGGCATTGTGTTGAATTCACCATCTCTTAGTCTTTGAAGTTTTTGATGGGTTTAGTTCTCTTCAGTTTTCTTTAAACAGTATAATCTCTAACTGGTGTTCAGTTAGTGGTAGCTACTATTCTTATAAATGTAATTCATTGCTTTTTAATTTCTTCAGGTAGGTTTTATGTTTGAATCTTAGCTTAACTTACCAAGTTATACTTAAACACAATAATATAAGAAATGACTGTGATGCATTGTGGTATTTCTCTAGCTTTGGCTGACATCACTGATAGATGCTTTTATGTTTTAAAAAAAATGATTAATAGTGGAAGCAAAAAAGGAAAAATATTTTTCTGGTTTATATCCCCTGCACTGACACTGAGCAGTGATATGTTGTAGGTGCTTTTGTACATGATTTTTCTGTTCCTACAATGTAGTGTTATTCCTTCCCTTTAAAAGAGGAAACTGAATGTGAGAGAGAGAAGTCAAGTAACTTACAGGAAGTCAGATAGTTTGTCATTGTCAGAGTGCGGAGTGTGCAGTGGGGGCACTGAGTCTCTACAGGCCTGCTCATTACGCTTCAGCTGACTGACTCCCTCTGTGGTGCCACGACTCCTTGTCTTTTGATCATTCTATTGACTTCTTTGAAAGCACCTTCTTTTTCTGGCTTCCCTTAGTGAATATGAAACATTTGACAAGTTTTACTTTTGTAGTTCTCTTCGAAGTATTAATAATAATTAATAATGCACCAGGAAGCATGGAAGTGCCCATTTGCCACTCCTCTGTTCTCTTTCTTAGGGAGAATCCAGCAGACTTGTATCCTTCTGTTGGACCTTTTTAAACAGTCAAATACTTAATGATATCTTCTTTTATCTAGGTAAATGAATACTTAAAGGGTGATAGGATGACTGCTTTTCTGAAAGTAGATCTTTGTTTCTTTACCACTTTTTATGAGGACCAGGAATTGTGTTGCATGGTTTTTACCCCCCTACGTTTTGAGTCTTTGGTCACTACAGACAATTTGGAAAATATGGGAAAGGAGTAAGCAGAAACAAGGTTACTATTTTTGTCATTACAATTAGTAGGAAGAATATAATAACTTTAGCAGAGATTTATTGTACTTCTGTACTTCAGTCGTGTGCGAGGAATTATCCTAACTGGAAAGAACACAGAGTGAATAACACAGCCCAACATTTCTGCCCTTCGGAGGTAAAATTTGACCAAGGGAGCCCTTATAAGTGCCAGGATTGGCTTCTCCTTTAAATTTTAAGTTTTCTCACTCCCTCTGTCAGGGAGGCCTGTTTCCACTTCAGTTTTCTGGATGAGGAAGCAGGCATACAGAGGTCAAAGGACATGCAGCAGGATCTGACTCCTGCCTCAACATTCAGGAACTAGTTTCTGTTCCCTTAGTGTTCAGCATATGTATCTGGGGTCTTAGCATGGAGTTTTTACTTTCTTACATTTAATTTTAAAAATCACTGTTCCTTATTATTAAAAAGAAATGTGTCTTTTAAGCAAATAGAAAATAAAATACACAGATAATATTGTTAGCATTTCCACACCTTTTCTAGATATTGTTCTAAATAAATATAAATTTTATTCATAAGGATGGAACCATACAGACATTATTTTGAAGCCCCCCCCCTTTAAATTTAAAATATACTTTAGACCTTCTTTCATGTCATGTTCTTCTAAGTTAGTTTTCCCTTATCTTTAGACAGGTGAGTATAACTTTCACAGTTTCTGACATATCTGCATAACATTTTTTTCTTTTATGTGCTGCACATGTTTAAAAAATCCTTCTTCTAAAGAATTAGAAAAGAGGACCGTATCACTGCATGACTGAAAAATCAAAGGCATTTGCTGAGACTATATGAAATTTTAGCCAGATACTGTTTGTTATAGTACACTGAACAGGGGGCCAGCTCCTTCTGTTCAAAACAGACAATTGAAAGTATTAATGAGATGTAAAAATACCTTTTGGTATAATTAGAAGAATCAGAAGAAAGCTAAAAAGGTGGTAACTTCTGCGGTAAGGGATTCATTGTACTTTAATACCTTAACCAGGGGTTTTCAGTGCTTTTAAGTATTTTCACAGCAAGAAGTAAAATTTACGTTTAGAACAGTAAAAAATTTACATTCAGATCTAGTATATGTGAGCATGTGTTTATGTGTAATTTATATGTATGTACACGTATACCTATTTATATATATGTTTTATATATATGTATTTGTGTGTATACAACATAACATATACTCCTAAGTCACCCCAATGTATGCTGTATTACCTTGTGAAATGTAAGACAATGGGGGAGGGTGCCTGGGTAGCTCAGTCAGTTGAGTGTCTAATGCATGATTTTGGCTCAGGTTGTGATCTTGGGGTCATGAGTTCCAGTTCTGTGTTGGGATTCTGTGCTTTACTTGACTGCTTAACAGGGAGTCTGCTTGAGATTCTCTCTCTCCCCCTTCTCCCCCTGCCACTCATACTCATGCTCTCCTTGCTCTCAACTAAATAAATAAATAAATCCTTAGGAAAAAAAGAAATCTTAAGACAGCATGGATTGTAGGAAATGCCATTATTTTATGTAGCGTTCAGAAAAAATCCTATCTTTTTAATTCAAAGATGCCGTTGATTATAAGAAATATCTCAGTTTCAGAGATTAAAATGAAAAAAGTGAAAAAATGTATGTTAGAATTGATAAAAGAGAGGATGTACATTGTGTTCTATTTCATTTTTTTAAAATGCTGGTTATCCATTAAATTGATACTATAAACCACAACAGGTTGCAAACTGCAATTTGAAAACATAATGAATCCTGACTCCTCTACTTTTCATAAAGATTAGTATGCATGAATTTTAGATGTAGGTGTAAAAAGGTAAAGTAAAAACTTCTAGGCTACTACTATATGGGAGAATATGACTTTAGGAGAAGAGATATTTCTTAAGCAGGATATAGAAATCACAAATTATAATAAAAGAAACAATGAATAATTAAATTAATTAAATTAATAATTAAATAATTATAAATAAATTAAATAATTATAAATAAATAAATTAAATAATTAAATTAATTAAATAATTAAATTAATTAAAATTACTTCTCTTTATCGAAAAACACCATTGAAAGAATGAAAAGTTAAACCTCAGATAAAGAGAAGACCTTTGCAATAAACATCTTTGAAAAGGACTGATTCTAGAATATACAAAGAATTTCTAGATATCAGTAAGAAAAGACTGGTTAAAAAAAGTCAAAAGCTTTCTTAAAAATTTTATTTATTTATTTGATAGAGAGAGAGCACAAGTAGGCAGAGCGGCAAGCAGAGGCAGAAGGAGAAGCCGGCTTTCTGCTGAGCCGGGAACCCGATGTGGGGCTCGATCCCAGGACCCCGGGATCATGACCTGAGTCAAAGGCAGAAGCTTCACCAGCTGAGCCACCCAGGCCCCCATAGTTAAAAGGTTTTTTAAAAAAACTTGTATTTGCTTTTATTTTATGCCATATTTATTCCTGGGCCACAAGTTTTTGTTTCTTCAGTTTATTTTTGGGATATCTTTTTTTTTTTTTCTTTTTTAAGATTTTATTTATTTATTTGACAGAGAGAGAGAGAGAGAGATCACAAGCAGAGAGGCAGAGAGAGGGGGGGAGGCAGGCTCCCTGCTGAGCAGAGAGCCCAATGTGGGGCTTGATCCCAGGACCCTGAGATCATGACCTGAGCTGAAGACAGAGGCTTAATCCACTGAGCAACCCAGGTGCCCCTTCTCTGCAACCTACCTCTTCTGATTTAGGAACAGTTCGCTTGTTTTCAATAAAAATCACCTCAATGTGGCAGGGTCTGTTCACGTGTGGATTAATCTGGCCGTGAGCTCTGTAAGTTCTGTGCCACATCTTGGGGGCTTTGTTTACCTGGATGTGCTCAGTGACCAGAGAATGTACATCTAAACCCTTTAGTTCAGCATTGCTCTCTGCATTTTTAAGCATATGTGATAAAAATTCAGTACTCTTTTGGGCCACCAGCCCTGTATCTAGCCCCCCACTGTTTGGCCTGGACATGCCTAATAACTCTTTGCTACCACGGTAGCAATGGAGTGGCACGCATTGTTTCTGTCAAGTTCATCCTTCCACTACCTTGTGGCTTTTTGGTGGATATGCGTACTTTTGATGGCCTTAGCAGTTTCACAGGTCTTTTTAAAGTGAATATGAAGATTTGAATCTCTTGATTTGCAGCTCTTGATTTGCATGGTTTTGTGGGGTTTTCTGGGTAACGTGAATAATGAACCATTTTCAAAGATCAGCTTAGGCCACTTACAGAAATACCTGGTTCAAAACTTTAAAGTGTCACTTTACAAAAGAAGGTACCCAAATGATTGATAAATTTGGGAAAAGGTGTTCAACATTATTAGTCATCAGGCAAAGATATTGAGCCACAGAGAGATACTACTAAACACCCAGCAGAGTGTTAAATTAAGCAATGACAACAACAAACAAAAAAAAAAACCCAAACCAAGCAAAAAAGTACACTCCATACCTGGTTAAAGAACAGCTAGAACTCACATACACCACTGGTGGGAGTGATTATTAGATAGAATTACTTCGAAAAACTTGGTAGTATAAATACTACCCTGGTGTAGACCCAATAGAAATACATACCCATCTACACCAGCAGATATGGCAGAATTATTTTAAATGCCAAAAGTAGAAGTTTTCATTAGCAGTAAAATGAATAAATAACTTTTGAATTAATATATAGCAGTTTTTGAAAAAGAATGAACTGCCGCTGAATTTAAAAACCTCAAATCATAATAAAAGAAGCCAGACTCAAAGAGTATATATGATATGAATCTGTTTATATAAGTTCAAAAATGAATCTATGACTCTGCTGATATTAAAAAGATAGTGGTTAAAAAAGAAAGATAGTGGTTACCTTTAGGCATTAATGGCTGAGAGGTAATAGGAGGGAAGTGATAGGAGGGAAGTATTTGAGGCCCTGGTGATGTTCTTTATGTTGATCTGAGTACTAGTTACACATGAGAATTAAGCCCTTTATTATATTATACTTCAGTATGAACTTTTAAAAAAGAATTAAAAATTTCTCTTGTGTTTTTAAGTGATATTCTCTTGTTGGACATTTACATTGTTTTCTGTTTTTCCATGTTATAAATTGTTGTAGCTACTATTTTATATACGTCTCCCAATTCCTTAGGATAAATTGCTGTAAGTTCAATTATGTCCAGTGTTACGCAGTACCTTTTGAAGTTATATATTGATAAATGGTCTCTGAAATGTAACAATTTATAATCCTACCAGAGAGCCCAATTCCTGTACAGTATATGGTAATAAAAGTTACTAACTTTAGTAGGTGAGAAATTGCATCTCTTTTTTGTTGTTGTATATGTTCATTTTTAATGGCCATTTAAATTTCTAGTTTAGAAGTATCTGTACTTACTCTTTGCTTATTTGGCTATTAAGAACTTCGTTTTGGTTTTCCCATTTATTAGAAATCTGTGTATAGTAAGTTATTTATCATACATTGTAATATGCCCCCAGTGTATTTGTTTTTAAACTTCATTGGTTATGATTACGATTATTGATTAGTTTGAATTTTAATGTAATCAAGCCTACATTTATTTCTGTGTTTGATATCCTGTTTAGACAGCCTTTCCTGTGTTCCATGAATTTAAAAAAAAAAAAAGCTCCTGTATGCTTGCTTTTAGGAGTTTTAGGGTTATAGTTTTTCACATTTGATTCTTTATATCTATAGTATGTATATTGGAATGTAATATGAGGTAGCATTTTAGCTTTTATTTTTAATACTTTTTTTTTTAAGTTATCCCTTTCTCAGCAATTCAAAGCTCAAACTTTATCATATACAAATTTGTAAGTATAAATGAGTCTGTTTTTGGACTTTCTGTTTTGTTTCATTGATATTGGCTTTGCCAATTAAAGTACAACACTGCTTTAATTATTGTAGATTAAAAAATATTTTTAGTATCTAAAATTTAGTATCTAAAATTTTTAGTATCTAAAAGAGCATTTTCCTCTTTTAAAAAATAATTGGTGGTGAAGAAAGGAAGAAAAATTTTATCCTGTATTCATTTTTCCGGATACTTCAGTGTGATCTTGTTATGTGAGGTCAGTAATGGCAAATACCTACTTAGACATTTGAATGGAACTGTAGGTTAAATAAAATGATGTAGCAGTGATTTCTCACAACCTCCCAATGAATTTGTATTTTTAATTCTTATTTTAATTATATTGTAGAAATAAAACAATTGGTTTGTTCCTGTATTTTGGTATTTGTGTGGAGGGACAGGAAGGTTTTTGTTTGAGCTATATTTGACGATGGTGAGGTGTTGTTTTAAAAAGTCATGTATGCATAGATGTATTCGTGGCTCTCTTCTTTCTGAATTACAGGATTAGTATGAGAGAAGGGACTGCTTTTTTGGACAAGCTTGTCTCTTCTTTTTCCAAATGAATATTTCTGCCTCTTCAGTGATCTCATTTCCTAGCAATGTGTTGGTAAGATTTAGGTTTAAGGGTGCAGCATCTAATGCCAGATTAAGGGCCTGGGTGGAATTAACAATAGCAACACAAACGTGTTTGCATTGTTTGCACCAGTCATTGTTCTGTTTATCTTTGGAATTTCAGGTACATAGTAACTGGTAAACTATATTTTGATGTTTCTGCTTGCCTGATTTTAAATATACAATAATCTGTTCCTGATTTCTAACTGAAATTTCAGATTTCATCTGTGGCCCAGGATGCTCTATCAGTTTTGGTATTTTTTGTTGTTTTCTTTAACGTCCCGTGGAAAGTCAGGTGTTTGATTATTTTTGTTTGGTCTTTGTGATTTGTCTCAAAGACAAAAAGGTGTTTTAAACTAAAAAAAAAAAAAAAAAAAAAAATTGTAACTTTTTTCCTTGATGTATTTTGTGGAATTTTATATTCAGTATGTAAAAGTTTGCCTTAAGCTCTTCATAAATTATGCCTTTTAGAGATTATTTTTTAAAAGATTTTTATTTATTTATTTATTTGACAGAAAGAGAGAGATCACGCGAGCGTGCCGCATGCACACAAGCAGGCAGAGTGGCAGGCAGAGGCAGAGAAAAGTAGGCTCCTTGCTGAGCAAGGGGCCCCATGCGGTACTTGATCCCAGGACCCTGGGATCATGACCTGAGCCGAAGGCAGCTGCTTAACCGACTGAGCCACCAAGGTGTCCCGCCTTTTAGAGATTTTAAAAAACTTATTGTCACTCAGTCATCTGACTTGAATATTGTTCTCCTTAATTGTTCTCCTTGTACAATTAAGATTGTTGCTTTCCTTTAATTTGAATTTTCCTGTACTGTGTTTGCTCATTCCTTTTATTTACCCTTTGTGATTTTTGTTATGCTAACCGTTGTGGGCAGGACAATGCCCAGATTCAATTTCATTTTATTAAAATTTCCTGGTTGCAGGCCATTAAATTAATTTCATAGGCTACAACCAGCAGTTGGAAGACAATGGAAAGTACATGGATTTCTGAGTAGAACAGACCTAGATCTGAGTCCTGCATCTCTCGTATACTGTGTGACTCAATCACTTACTTAATTCTCTGTTCTTCAGTTTTTTACTGTAAAATTGCAACATATACATTCATATTTTTTCTGAACATTAAAAGACAATGAATGAAACAAGCCTAGGTTAGAAACCTAATAAAGTGAGGTAGGAACATTTTGCATTATGTAACTGTCATTCTTAATGTCTTAAATCCCCAAATTTTAAAACAGTAGAGAAAACGGCAGAATGTTCCTGTGTTTTCCAGATCCTTTGTAGGGTTTTTTTTGTTTTTGTTTTTGTTTGTTTGTTTGTTTGTTTGTTTTTTTGGTTCCTCTCAAGAGTAAAGATTCTTTTTGTGCGAAAATCTTACAATGTATAAGCATTTCTCATCAGGAAACTCATAAGGTAGAGTTTGCAGCTTTTTTAAAGTAGGAAATTTATTCCTCTTACATAACTCTTGAAGTAGAGGATTTTCCAAGTGAAATATATTCTGTGTTAGTTGGTGGCACCTACTGGCAAAGATATATCACTGCTTAGAGCTTTTTGTACCTGTACACAGACTCACCTCATGTAGTAAGTAGTCTGGGAAGGATGGTGGGGAAGAGGAGAGGAATATATTCTGTTTACCAAAGTGGTCATTTCCTTTGTCTCCCAGAAGCACTGGTCCAGTGAAGTGGGAAGGAGGAGGATTAGGCCACATATTGCCTTAGTCCAGTGTTTGCCAATATGTGCTGAGCTATTGTTAAAATCAGGTATTATTATGAAAGGGAGGTGTCCATGTCCAACAAACTTGGGAAAGCTAGGTTAAACTATCTTAACCTGACTGGTACTTATGAGACATTTCTGAGCCTTTAGTGTCTTAATGAAATGAAGTGTATTTTAACCTTGGCGTGGGGGAGAGCCAGGTGTGTTTGTAGAGTATGCGTTTGTCAAACTTTATTAGACCCTGGGGTCCTTTTTTGTATGAGCATCGAGATAGCACCTGAAATGACCAATAGTCATTTCAGTCACGTCAATAGTCCTGGCTGCTTCTTCCTAGATTGTGTCTTTCTTTGGCAGTGGTATCAGGATACGAAGGTCTGCATTTTTATTTACATGTAATGCTGCTTGGTAGTTGCAGGAAGAAAGAGATGATGATGAGAAGGGTAGGAAGTGAATAAGTCAGGTTGGTATTTCAAAGAACTTTCCTTTCCCAGAAGTGTTGGAGAATTAACGAGGGTTTCAGCTTTCAGATTGGCTTAACTCGGTTTCATCAGAGTGTGGATGTAGGAAAACACCTTCCTTTTCTTTTGGCAGACTCATTGTTTTTCTTACCTCACCCTTGAATCTGTGACCTTGTGTTTGTTTTAATCTTCAAGGAGTGAAAGTTCAAGTGCTTCAGAGAAATTGTGGCTCTTAAAAGAGAATTTTCTATTCGTGACATCCCTCCTATTCTCACAGTCCCATGTTGTAGGCTGAGAAAGATGGGAATAGGAGAGGAATACATTATACCTAGCAAAAGTGGGTATTGCCTTGATCTCTCAGAAATATTTGTCCAGTAAAGTGGGAGGAGGAAGGGACTATGCCATGTTAATGTCCTAGTCTAATGTTTGCCAGTATGTGCCGAACTATTATTAAGAGATGTAAAAGGGGATATCCAGGTCCAACAAACTTGGAAAAGCTGGATTAAACTAATTTAGCAGGTATAATTACAGGACATTACAGAGCCTTTAGTATCTTAATGAGATAGCTTGTGACTGTGTGTGTGAGGGGATGGGGAAGGGAGAGGAAAACAAAGGGGGCAAGCTTGAGAGGAGAGAGCGTGTACAGGAGCATACAGCATTTGTCAGACTTGATGACTACACCCTGCGATCCTTTTCACTGTGAGCATCTCTTGTGTCGCCGGGAATCGTCTTTGGAAATGATCCTCTAATCAGTGTAGCTTGAGAGCAGCATCTTCCCTTTGGCATCTTCTGAAGGCGATATAAAAGACGTCACAAAGATATGTACGATGAGGGAGCTATTCCAGCCACCCTAAGGCTTTATTAAATACAATCTTATTAAAATTGTATATCTTTATTCACTTTTATCAGACCTTAAGAGAATAGTAGCCATTTTTATCAGAAGGGTTGTTTCTTTCTCAGCTGCTTAAACAGGCACCATTTCTCTGTTTTGGAATGAATGAAAGGAAGAATCAATTAAACTGTAAAGAAGGTTGTTCCTTGTGTAGTCCGTGGGGACTTCTTATTT
Organism: Mustela nigripes; assembly: GCF_022355385.1. Classification (NCBI taxonomy): domain Eukaryota; kingdom Metazoa; phylum Chordata; class Mammalia; order Carnivora; family Mustelidae; genus Mustela; species Mustela nigripes. The sequence goes on along the minus strand of NC_081568.1, from coordinate 60,659,730 downwards.
GCTCCCTGAGTGAGGAAGATATTTGGGTAGCTTAGGTCAGAATAATAGTTCTGGTGGCTTCAGATTCCTGTATAACAAAAGTTTTTAGTTTAAAATACTATATTTATGCAACCTTCATACGTGTTCTGGGGTGCCTGAAGACAGGGGCAGGGACTTCCCATCTCTCTTCTACTTTATATACTTCACTTATCGTGTTTCCAGTAATGCTTTCTTCTTGTCACTCTCTTAGAACCCAGGACATTGTGACCTTGCAAAGATGGCTTTGTGACTACCAGTCGGACCCAGAAGATATGTACTGAGTCACTGTTCCCCTTTATTTACTCTGCTGCCAGCTTTATTAATCCCAGGTCCTTGTAGATAGCAGTAAACGGGAAATTACACGGAGAGAGAAATAGTACTTTTGTTTTTCTATTCTCCATTGTCTTCTTCCCATTCAAGATCATTTATCTCTCTGCACTCTAGACCTGTTTTGGCCCCTTGGACACATGGCTGTCCTCTCAAGCTCATAGTTGGCTTTCTCATACAGGGACCCTGGGTCGTCTCCTCCTCTCCCCAATTGTAGACCCTGGGACTGTGGGGCTCTTAAGATTTTATTGAGGGAGCCAGTGGATTTTCTCTATATGCAGCCATCTGGAGCTATTCTTTCAAAGTCTGAGGTTATGAAAGTATGAGAGGATAACAGTTGGGGGAAAGTAGTATCTTCAGAGCAAGGCGTGAACTGATTTTTTGGGATTCCAGTTACACACCAAGCACTGTGCTGGGGAGTCTCAGTCCTCACAACACTTTTATATGGTTTATATTTGTCCGTGGGAAAAACAGCTTGCTCATGATTGATGAGCAACACACTGATGAGTGACCAGATTGTAATTTCAACTTCTCTCTGGTTTCAAGGCCTTTGACTTTTGTAGTACATCATACTGTGTCCCTCATCAGAGCTAGCTGTGTGTGACCTACAGAACACTAGTGTTCAGCAGTGTTTCTTCTGTCATTTACCCACATTGGGTTTTCAAACAAATTGTTTGAGAATACTGTGTGGGTTTTATGACTTGAAGAAAATAAAGGAAAAATAGGGAAATTTGGGGAGATAGGCTTATTCCCAAGGCAATAAACAGAATCTTGTAAACATTGATAACTTTAACAGGTCTGCAGGATCCCTTTGAATACTACTATGGAATGCTATAAAGTTTTTACCTTAATCTTAGAATTTTAGGCTTGGAAGGAATCTTAGAGGGACGTAAATTGTTATCCCTTTCAGAGCACAACTCTTCCACTTTCCCCTCTCATTAAGTTTCCATTTAGCTATTAGGTAGGAGCTTCAAAAGGGAAAATCCAATCATGTATAATCTCTAGTTAATGGGCATCTATTGAGCGACTAGGTCACAGAAAGAATAATTACACAGTGCCTCTTTGTGCAGGAAACACAAAAATCAAAAGCTAATGCATTCCCAAGGCAAGCCAGATTGTTACTGGCTACCAGCATCCTCCTCTTCAGGGAAAAAGTTGGGGCACACACCATGCTTGCTAAGGGAGATTGAAAAGCTGGTCCAGAAAAACAAGGTTATCAAGGGAGGAAAGAGAAAAGGAGAGAGGGCTTCTGGCAGTCCTAATTGCCAATGATGGTTGGGATGGTTTTCTGAATAGCAGACATTCTAGTAAATGTTTTGAGCAATCATCAAGAACTTATTGAGTCTCTGGGGCTTCTTGCCACATAAGTTAAAAAAATAATAGCAGACGACTGAGGTAGAGTCTCAGCCCCAGCCCCGTAATTCAGCCTGTTTTCTAAGCATGCCCAACCTTCATAAATAAAGACTTCATGCTTCCTTTTGTCCAGTCACTAACTGTCCTGATTTATGACAGATGAGCACAACCCTCTTGACCTAAAACGGCGTGTGTTAGTCACAAGCCAAACAGCTCTTGGGTTTGTGTCGGTACATTCTAGTTTGGGATTTCAAAATTATATTTTGGTGTAGTTATTTAGGATTTGCAAAACTTGGCATAATTCAAATAACCTGTTTTTCCCCCCTTAGAACACTTCAGTTATGGAGGATCAAAATGAAGATGAGTCCCCAAAGAAAAATACCCTTTGGCAGGTAGGAATGACGCGGCACAGATAAGGTAGCAGTTGACTTACTGTAGATAAGACGCTCCCTCCACTCCTGTTCACAATAAAAACAGGTGCCAAGCATTTTCCTTTGTGCATTTTTACTAATTTTGGAATCCACCCTATTTATTTTCTGTTCTTTTGGGAAAGAAGTGTCATTACGAATAGTAAAGAGTTTTGGAGTTATTACAAAGATTCTGAAGTGTCTGTAGCCTAAGATACTCAGTTTATTGCCACGGGCTAAGCCGAAGATGGTGTCCTTTTTCACCAGAATAGTACCGTGCCATACCAGTATATGCTTTGGTGACTTAGTCTTGCTACCCTCACCTTTCTCCCCCATTTCTTGTTAGTTTGCCCTTTTCTTTTAAACTCCCTTTTCTTCCCTTCTGACTCTGTTTTAGTCTACCCGGTCTCCTCCCAATCTCCCAGGGATGTGTGTGTGTGTGTGTGTGTGTGTGTGTGTGTGTATGTGTGTGTTGTGTGTGTGTTTTGCCAGGGGCGGGGGGTGTGCCAATGGGATATAAAGTTTCATGATTTGATCCTTTCATCAACCATTATGGTACAAATAACTTTTCCTTTCATAAAGATACTTCAAAGGCAAAACAAACCTGAATATGAAGAGAATAAAATAAAATATTCTCTGGGTTCATTTTATTTGAAACAAAAGGAGTAAATAAGTTAGTAAGAATAAAGTATGCCAACAAATTTAAGATGAAATGAAACAAAGTAAAGCAGTGCCAGGAAGATGCTTCTGGTCCCAGCAGGTGGTTAGAAGTAGAAATGTAAAATGTGCTGTAGAATTCTGCATTTGCCACTCTTTGGGGGAACTGTGTGCAGACTGACTTCTGTTCCTCTTTCACATTTGGTATTTTCCGATAGGATTCTCTTCATTTACTATTGATTTTTCAACTCACAGTGGCTCTGAACACTTGGCTTTTGGTTTTTCTTTAATAAGTTCTTTCAGTCAACTAGTTAACGGTATGCTAGTGCTGTAGGGAAGCTAGGTGGTTAGGAACCCTTCTGTCGATGAAATAATAACCCTTTTGCTTATCAAATGAGATAACCTTTTGCTTATCAAAAGTGAAAGTATTTTTTAAATTATATAGCAGTACACAAATGCAAGTTGTTACCATTACATCTAACCTGTTATGAAAGCAATTATTTTGGCAAGTTATAAAGAACAAGATATAGAAAGAAAAGAGGAAGCTCTTTTTCTCCAGATTAGGTACTTTCAGCATTTTTGTGCATATCCTTTACTCTGTCTTTGTGTGCTCCCCTTCACACAAATAACTAATTATAATGCTATATAAAATTCTGCATCTTTCTTTTTGTTCCTTAACATTGTTTCCTAAACATGTTTTCTTGTTACTAAAATCTTACTTTATAAATCTAATTTTAATGGCTATATTATAGTCCTCTGTGTAGATGCATTATTATTTGCTTTAACCATTTGCCTGTAGTTGGGCAGTTATTTCTAATTTTTCTGTTATAACGTTATGGTGAACACCCTTATACTTTAAAGTAGCAAAAATGCTCCTTATACCAACAGATATTCACCACAGTGAGGAATTTTCATTTTTTCTGACTGTTTTGAATGTTGAGTTTTAAGGTCTGTTAGAGAGAGGTCTTATTACAAGCAGCATCAACAATTGCTGTTCAGTGCTGCCCTCTGGTGGTACCCAGTGTCAGTGAGCTGACACTCACCCAAATGACAAGGGAAAAAAACATTCCTAGAGAAGGAAGGTGATAAGATAAATGGGGTGGGAGCTGAATGCTTTCCGACTGTGTAACTCTAAATGTGGACATAAAAACTTGCTTCACGCAGGTATGATGTATAAGATTTTTATAAAGCTCTTGGTTCTTCCTGTGTAAAACTTCTGTGATAAGCTCCTAATAGAATTAATGCATGTTCATAATATAACTCTTAAGTTCCCAAAATTCTCTTCTCTGCTAGTCTTTTTAGTATTACACATGAAGGGGCTATCAAACGAGTGATGGGCAGATAGCTTGGCAAATGTTTGACCAAGGCATGGAGGTAATTTTGTTTTTAAGCAGGGATGTTACAGAGTCCTACAGCATCAGTGGCAGTTGTGGCTTCAGTCTAGGGATTCTGATTTTGGGAGGGGGGAGCTGTTGTCAGATGCAATGTATGTAGTTTTCATTTGTAGAACAATATGCTGGTTTTACGCAAGGACCATGTAGATTTGATGAGAAATACACAGTTAGTGTAGGAGTTTCTAAGGATCATTTCAGGAATATGTATGTGGTTTGCTCTGGGTCACTTCTGGAGTAGGTGATCAAAAAAGGGAGTGAAAGTCTAAATTTTTTTTGCCAGCATTTTAGTAGCCCTGGAAACAATTTGGAGATGGATTCAGTTTTTAGACTGAATTGCTTTCAGGTTTCTTCATTAGATAGACCAGTGGTTTTCAAAGAGTGGTCTCTAAAGTGTGTTCTCTGGACCAGCAGCATCAGTACCACTTGGGAACTTGTTAGCAATGCAGATTCTCAGGCTGCATTCCAGACCTGTAGAATGAAGACATCTGTGGTGGAGCCAGACAGTCTGTGAGTTAGGAAGCCCTCTTGTTACTCTGATGCACACAGGTGTGAGACCATTGGCATAGATGAATATAGCATTGACTTTGGTCTTTGGGGAAGTAAAACAAACAATCCTTGCTTCTTGGTCAAGTCGAGCAAGTTTTTTAAGATGGTCATCTCCAGTGTGAGTTATCTAATAGCCACATGTTTTTTGAATAAGCTTTGGAGAATGATGACATGAGACACCATTTAGCTGTTAAATAGCTGTAAATTTGACATTTACTTTAGAGACTAATTTGAGGACACAGGCCCTGAAGACATTTTAAATTACTTCATGAATTAATGAAGGAATGAGTTTGGCTTTAAGGTATAACTAGCATTTTAAGATTAAATGCACAGGGTAAGAAATGTTTCTGATGAAATATTAATTAGATTTCTTTTCCTTATCAAACTAATTAATTTTTTCTTTATTTTTCTAAAATAGATAAGTAATGGAACATCATCTGTGATCGTCTCCAGAAAGAGGCCATCAGAAGGAAACTATCAAAAAGAAAAAGACTTGTGTATTAAATATTTTGACCAGTGGTCTGAATCAGATCAAGTGGAATTTGTGGAACACCTTATTTCACGAATGTGTCATTATCAGCATGGACATATTAACTCTTACCTGAAGCCCATGCTGCAGCGGGACTTTATCACCGCTTTACCAGGTAACTGTCCTTGTGTTTTAAAAGGCTGAGCAGTGGAAGAATGTCCAGCCCAAGGGCCTAGGTGGAGCTGAGTCGGTATTTGTAAAATGAATGAATGAGTACAGTGTGATTACAGTGTGAGTTTCTTTGGGATCCATACTGTATTTTAATATATGGCACTTGAAAAGGAGTTGCAGTGTAGCATCTCTATAGGAAGTGTAGGCGGTTTCTGCAATTAATGTGTTGGTCTTTGGTCATATTATTGTTTTATTTAATGAGTTAATGCTATGTGGTTAGTTTCAATGTAGTCTATATATACTCTGTATTTTGCTTTTATAAGTAATTTAAAAAATACATGAGGCAATTTATCCTACAGTGTTTGTGTTTAAGAAATGTCCTAAAGTTTAGGATGATCCTTTGTACTTGAAGTGACATTTAGGATAGGGAATGGCAAAAATGTATGGGAAAAACTGATGGCACGTCTTTATCACATCTTTTGAAATCTATTTCTGCATCTTCTCCCTCACTGTTTCTCCCTCTCTCCCTCTCTCTTTTTCCCTATCTTCCCCACACCCACATATTCCTGGATAAGTTTACTTTGATTTTAAAAAAAAAAAAAAAAGACTATTTTTTTTGGAGTAGTTTTAGGTTTATAGTAAGATTGGATGGAAAATACAGAGAATTCCCATATTTTCCATATCTTCACCCCAGCCCCCTATCACCATCCCATCCAGTCTCCCCAGTATTAACATCCCATCCAGAGTGGCTCATTTGTTATATAACACATAGGCCTATATTGACACATCATCATCCGCCAAAGCCCATACATTACATTAGGGTTCCCTCTTGGTGTTTTACATTCTGTGGGTTTGGGCAAATATGTAATGACATGTATCTATCATTATGATTCCTATAGAATAGTTTCACTGCTTTAAAATCCTCTGTGCTCTCCCTATTCCATCTCCCTTTGATTTTTTATTTTTCATTAATTCTCTCTTTTGTCTCTATTTATCCCTCCTCCTCCTCTTTCAATTTTAGATGTAAATTTGGCTAGGTAAGATAGATTTCACTTCTGAAGAGAATGGTAGCCAAAATGTTTTCTTCTAATATGGTCAGTGTAGTCTAGAGGGTATAACTGCTCTGCCAGGGTGGACCTAGAAAAATGGCCAGGGATCAGACAGTGCCATTGCCACCAGCCCTAACCTGTTATATCTTCTGGACAGCTCTTTAAGGAGTAGCTCTGCCCTTAGCCTATCTGTGATTGACCGTGCATCAGGACTTCATATTCTAAGGATTTCCACAACAAATAGGACCTGGGCTCAGGTCTCAGGGCAGCTTCGAATTTCTAATCTTTCTTCTAAAACGTGTTAGTTTACTTTCTACACTGGGAGTGTTTAAGGATATTTGAGAGTTAGCTTAGAAAATTTTGACTTTCCTGTTGTTTTTATGCTGAAATGTAGCATTGTTTGCCCCATTTCATGCATTAAAATTTCTAGAAAAGAAAACAAGAATCCTCTCTTTCTAGAATTGTATAGTCTTTAATTGCTAAGAGGGATCTCAGCCATCACTTAATCCTCTTTTTTTTTTTTTTTAAAGATTTTATTTATTTATTTGACAGAGATTACAAGTAGGCAAGAGAGGCAGCAGGGAGAGAGAGGAGGAAGCAGACTCTCTGCAGAGCCGAGAGCCCGATGTGGGGCTCGATCCCAGGACCCTGGGATCATGACCTGAGCCGAAGGCAGAGGCTTTAACCCACTGAGCCACCCAGGCACCCCAGTCCTTTCTCATTGTATAGACTGGAAATCCCGCGATCAGAGAAACTGCATGAGATGGCAAAGATCATATGTCTTGGTTATTGTGTTGATTATGTGGGTCATGGTGGGGGCTGGTTCAAAAGTTAGTGCAAAGGCTAAAATCATTGAGGTTAAGATTATTCTGGAAAATCCCTTAAATTGGCCCTAAGTATAGAATACATGTTTACAGCCCAGTTCAGTAATAATTACTTTTACGTAGGAGAGAGAGAAACAGATAATGGTTTTAACTGTATGAGAGGGAAGGAGGGTGAGGGGGTCAGGGAGAGGGAATTACAGGCGGGTGTAAGTAAGGTGAGCGAGCCTGTGGTGCGGTGTCCCTGGTGTGTGCGGTGCCAGGACTTACAGCCCTTGTGGCAGCCAAGCCTTTTTGGATTCACATTGCATCTCACATCAAGAAAAGATAGGGCAGTTTTTAAAGTGGATGATTGTATTTGTTCTTCAACAATGCTTTTAACTAAATGAAGTTATGCCTTCATTTTTCTCAGGAAAATCTGTTGTTTCTTTCTTTCTTTTCTTTTCTCTCTTTTTAAAAAATTTTTTATTTTTTTGCTTTCTACTGTTTGGGTTTTATTTTATTTTTTTGCCTGTAATTTGCTTCTCAGACATCTTAGAGTCCCAACTCACCTTATATGTTTACAGAATATCCACCAGGTGGCACTGTTGAAGTTCTCTTGCTTTGCAGAGTGTAGTTCAGAGGCAACCCCTTTTCTTGGGGAGTATACGGTCTTGGACGAGAGACGGAACAGATGAACATGTGTTATGTATATAAATATGGTTAGTATAATTGCATACAATTCAGTTTTCATTACAGCGAATTTTAAGGCATTGTCCATATCTCTGTTAAAGTAGAATTTTGTGGTATTGAATATTACATGAAATGAATGGACCATTGGCTGGGACATGGAAATATTTTTGTTAAAACGCTATTTGTTTTAACAGGATTTGATCTGAACATATATACATATGTCAGGATATATCATACATATGAATCTAATAGCTGGGGACAAGCTGGCCTAGTTGATTGTGTTCGTGTCGAGTAGACTTGGATTAAAACTGGCGTTGGTTCCTTAACACAGACCCTGCTTTAAGAGTATTAGGGAAGAAACAGGTCTATGTGTATGTTCATACATAAATTTAATAATGTGTGGAGCAACTTACTAATCACTATTCTAATTTGGTGTTTAACTTTTATTGTAGATGATCTTGAGTTTGAAGTTTTACTCTGTTGAAATTGTCAATCTAAGACTTTTTTTGATTGTAGAATCCATTAATTCTATAAAAGTTGTCTATAGTTCTCGCTTTTAAATGCTTACTGTGAATATCATACCTGTCAGTATAAAGAAAATGGAAAATGTTTGTGGTCTCTGGCTCCTTTTGGTTCAGTGGAAAAAGTGATAATTATGATATGCTTTTCTAAAAATCATGGTAAATGTTTAGTCTGCAATGTCAATTTCTGCAGGCTAAGTTTGTGGTTTGTGAGAACTGTTGTTAAAGGGAAAATTTATACCATTTGAAGTAGAGGCAGATTGTACTTCAAAGAGGATGATAAGCACTGGCGATCCTTTTGGTGAGGTATCTAAGCAATTAAGAATTCTGAAACACTTAGCTTCCTGGCTGTGGTTTATTCATTTGTCTTATCCCCAAGTAAGGGTGATAAACTGTTAGGGACTGTAAATGTGACAGACTAGATCAAAGGTCCTGGGAGATGAGGAAGGACCAGAGCATAGCTATGGCTTTTTAGGCTGGATACAGGGCCAAAGACCAGCATGACAGAGGGGAGAGAGCTTGGGTCTTGAATTTACACAGCCTCTAAGTTTGAATCCCAACCCCTGCACTTAATAGTTCTATGAACCCAGTTTTTGGAGCCTCGGTTTCTTTTATGTGTGGGAATAATAATAATAATAATAATACTTCATGGGATATTATGAAGATTAAAAACAATGTACATAATATGCCTGACATGTGGTGGGTATTCTGGGGATAGTAACTTTAAAAAGGGAAAAAAAAAGTCTTGGAGAGGCAGGAAACACCTGCTTCTCCAGAGGTAATGATTTGTTGCCGGGAAGTTTTAATTATTCACCCACTAATTTCTGAATTGATTCATCCTGACATCATATAGGTAGGTGTTTACACCACTTTGTCGGTACAACTAAATATTGGGCTTTGTGACCTGAGTGTCATTTCACTTCAGTTCTGTCTGAATCTTTAGGTTTGTGTATTTCAAGTTAAAGACATCCATTGATGTTGCTATTGCTGTCAGCAGTTGCATTGTTTTTTCTTTCAAAAGGTTTCTGATTTCAGATTTTACAACTAGATCTGTGACTAGGAAGGGACAGCAGGAGTGGTTGGGGAAGGAAGTTTCTTTGCAGCTGCTCTTCAAACTGTGTCTCTGAAATAATGAAAGTTACTGTAATTGTATGATCTAAGCAGCTGTGTTAAAACTGGCTGTTGTCAAGGGCCTTGAACTGATGTTACACAGTTGAGTTTTATTTTGATACAGTGTTATTTACATATTGAGCTTTGAAATTTGTGCCTTTTAATTCTTTTAATTTATTATTGAAATTTTTCCAGACCTTCATCTGGTGCCTGTAATTAGCAACAGAAGCACTTTCGCAGCACTGTGTGTGCCCTATTCTGGCCTCATTTTCTGAAACCATAAGGTGTCCCCTTGTTGCCTTGGGAAGGGGGGTGGCGGTGAGAGATGGGGGAAGTCTTAGCAGGATAGAGCCAGGGAGAGCCAGATATTGGTACTTAAGAAATGCTTAGTTTTAACACCTCAAAGCACATTTTAGCCGGGGCAAATGGACCCCCTTACTCAGTAATTTCTTTGTCCTGAATAGGCTTGAAATGAGAAGGTTACATGGTCTGCATGGCTCTGAGGACAGCTATTCTAAGGTGTTCAGATAGAGGTGGTGGGATTCCTCTACCCTCAACACATAAGGAATTGAGACTTAACACCAGCAGTGGGCTTGGTGCTTTGCTAGAGGAGGTGCACAGCATTTTCTCTGCAGCAAATAGTAAAGAAAGGCAACATTGCTTCGCTTTTTGATCAGTGATATCAGCTCAGGGGATTCAGGGATGAGGGAAGGAGAACAGAGACTGACATTTAGCAAGTACCAGTTCTGTTTCTGGCTCCTTAATAACCTTCTCCTGTTAACTTTCCCAGCGAAGACTAAGTAGTTCATAAAGTGAGCGTACTGAGAGCAGAGGTGAGTGTCAGAGGGTTATTGTGCAGATTATATTAGATCATCCACTGTAGCCATTGAATATCATTCTTGTTTTATGGAAGACAGATCCAAAAAGTAAAACTGATGTGCTTCAACCCAGGTTCCCAGGTTATCTGACTCTACAGCCAGTGTATTTACCAAGAGACTAGAAGATGCTGCGTCCTAGAATGATGTTATGAATTTCAAGTATTATCCAAGGAAAGTAAATCTCATAGATGTTATAGACACTGTACCGAATTGGAGTGATGGCATTTTGAAAGAAGAGGAAATATGTGTTAGAGATTTCCTTTTTTTTTTTTTTTAAGATTTTATTTATTTATTTGATAGAGAGAGCAAACACAAGCAGGGGGAGTGGGAGAGGGAGAACCAGGCTTCGTGCTGAACATGGAGCCCAATGCAGGGCTCGATCCCAGGACTCTGAGATCATGATCTGAGCCGAGAGCAGACACTTAACTGAGCCACCCAGGCGCCCCAGGTTAGAGATTCCCTTATGCAGAAACTCAGTAATAGTCTAATGGTGAGCCATTGAAAGGGGGAAAAAATCAAAGAGGACTAAAAAGGGTATCATGGCTATCAAGCAATAGTTCCCAACCCTTCAGAATTCTCTGGGGGCACTTAAAAACACAGATAGTCCTGGTCCTCACCATCTAAAGATTCTGTTTCAGTAGACCAGAAAAAAATGTCTAGGGAATCTGTTTTTGTTGCTTGTTGTTTTTGTTTATTTGTTTTAAAGATCATTTGCCCTAAGTGACTCAATTAAAACCATACAGGCTTCTGAGAACCAGCTTCTAGACCACCCAACCAGGTGAAAGATTTGGATGATGCTTTCCCAGTTCATAGGTGGTGGGGATGTTGCAGTCATTGAGGAAGTTGCATTGAAAAAGCAATGATCTGATGCATTCTTGTCTCCTATTCATTTCCTCTCTCAGAGAGCAGGGGACTCACTGGGGTAATTAGTTAGGGGTGTGTTTATGACTAATTAGGGGGATTTGGTTAATGATATGGAAATAAACCAGATCTTGAAAGGTGAACATGTTCTCATAGGACGTGTAGAAGATAGTCAGGTAGGTATCCAGAATTAGAAAAATTCAGAGAAGAGCTAAATCTATTAGCCCATGGCTCGAAAAACTTAAAAAAAAAAAAAAAAGGAACATAGAAGTCTGAGAGATTCTGAAATTTGAAATTCTTGTTAGTAATTTGTTAGTCCTAGCAGTGGAGAGCTACAAGTATGACTGTATGTGATTGTCCATGGATTTTCCTGATTTTAAAGGAAAAGATGGAAGGAAGGGGCACATGTTCATGGAGATACACAAAAAGGAAACCAAAGCTCCTGTAAATGAGCAGACCTAAAGACGTTGTGTGCCAGGATAGTGACAGGACCTGTAGTTGTGATTTTCAGAATTGTGGAGCATTGAGAAGAGGCAGAGCTCCTGAGTACAATTGTGCCCTTTACGTCTTGTACAAGTATGTTCTGTAGCCCTGCGTGATAGCACCCTGAGATGATTTTAAGAACTAGAGAAGTAGAGATGGGTGTGTTATTTGGGGGATATTGGCTGATAAATTTAATGTTACACTCTAGCAGACCTTTAACATAGATGATCAAAGTTAAATAATTTGCAGCTGAAAAGACTCTGTAGGGTTCTGTAAGCCTAGAAGGATATATACAGAATATTAGGAGCCTGAGAGGATTTAGGGATTAAGACTTTTCTGCTGATAGGGATTTTATTATTTTTCCCTAATGAACCTGGGTTATATATGTTTAAAAAAAGGGACACAGAGCAGCTACTTGCAACTTGTAAACAAAAAATGTAATACCAACTTTATGGAGTAGGCACCAGCAAGAAAATACAAAGAGTAGCCACACCAAATTCACCTAACTTTGGGGTGGGGGAGGGGGGTAAGGTTATCAGATTAGTGAGTCAGAACAATGTTGTGAAACATTCATTGTTTCAGTGAATGTTTTTCCAACATTCATTGAAATGTAGGGTCTTTATATGGGACAGAGTTTCTCCAAATATTCCAACAATGAATAGGGAGACTTTGGCTGGACAATAGTACATCCAGATGGTTACAGAACTAGTGACTCAGTATTGGTATGTGTGAGTATTTCATGAATGGACCCACAGAAGCCTGGATAGAAATCTCTAGAATCATGGGTGCTGTCCTTGGTTCTGATCCATTTAACATTTTTGCCAAGAACTTGGGATAAAGACTTAACTGCATTTGACCATCATGCAGATTTTTGGTGTGGAATACCCAGTCTTCTGGAGGATGGAATCAGAATTCTAGAGGCTGACATGGAAGGGTCAGATCAAGCTTCAAAGGTGAATTATAGCAAGGATGACTATAGATTCCTGCATGAGGCTGCCCTTAATCTCTCCATTAGAACGAGGTGGGGTGTTAAAATAGATATTGTTGGGGAACAGGCCTAGGAATTTATTTTAACTTATTGCCATCTTAGGAATCTACCGTGATAGGACTACTAGATAAAGGCAATGTAATTTTCGCACCAACTGTAATATAATGACATGTACAAGAAAAGATCGTGGTTTCATTGTAGTCTTCATGATCAGATCAGAGCTTGGGTATTAGCTCTAGACTAGAGCAGGGCTATTAGTTTATGAAAGGCTTGTAAACCACAGTCATCAGAATAAAGTGTCACTCTCAGAGTTGAAGACAACATTAGTTTGGAAAGCATTTTAATGCATCATCTCATTTTGATATTTTCAAAATAGAGATTATCCCCGTCTTATACAGATGGGAAAGTTGAAAGACTTACCTGTATCCTGCCAAGTTAGTGCTGCTATATGGCTTCTTTTTATCTTGAAAAAGAGAGCAAATATTAATCCTGTATGGTGTTTTGTTGTCTTTAAAATCTTTTCATAGAATTCTTTTATTTGATTCTTACTGGTTGTGTGAGAAAGGACAGTGGTTACTGGTGATTACCATTTTGTAGCAGTAAAAGACCAAGGGCCGGTTAGGTTATATTTCAGTATTTGTTTCATGTCAAAGAAGTGCTACTTGGGGAACCTAGACTTGAAATTGAAATTTTCTGCCTATATGTTTAGTGTTCCCACCACTGCAGTAGGCCTGGGCTTTATGTTTTGTAGCTACAGGGGACTTGCCTAGAACCACAGGCTGGGAGTTTGCAGGTGGCCACAGTGTTGACCATGGTGATTTCCTTACTAGATGGCAGTGTCAGGCGGACTCTTTATCTTGGTTGTCTTTGGGAGGACCCTTGTGAGGTGTGGGATAAGCCTCTTAAGGGTGAAGAATTTGTAGACATGTGTGGTTCTTGCTTTTGAGGATTTTACCTCCATAAGGAAATGAAGAAATGATTGACAAAAATACAACTAAGGAGACCTGACTTTAACTCTTAACTTTTCATCAGCTTTTTAAGCTGTGTCGGTGTTTCACTTTGTCTCCTTGGCTCCAAGGGAGTCACGTAGGTTGTGTATTAAGAGGGTGATTTGTTACAAGAGACGGTAAGTCAGAGGGAAAAGGAGCGAGATCAGAGTTGCAGTCTAGGCTTTACTACTCTATAGTTGTGAAACCTTGAGGACTTTACGTCTCTGCATTTCATCTGTAAAATTTGAGGAATTGCTGTCCTGTAGTGGTTTTGTAAGAGGGTTGTGTAAAAGAAAATGCAAGCAAGTCTTTTTTTCATAGTATCTGAAAAATAGAAAACCGTCCAGGATCGGTTTTTACAGTCAGGAACTGTTATGAGAGGCGCGCGCACACACACACACACACTTTTTAAAGTAAGTTCTGTGCCAGACATCGGAGTTGAACTCAGTGACCCTGAGATCAAGAGTTATGTGCACTACCCACCAAGCCAGCCAGGCGCCCTGCCCTTGATTGTTTTACCTTCAAAACTCAGAACTAAGAAGAAGCATATGTATTTATGTACTCATGCACTTGTATATCTGCAGAACTTTTGCTATTACTCAAGTATGTTACCTGGTTTAGGATTTCTTTATTCCTTGTCCCTTTACAGGAATGGTGACTGGCACATTTCCATCTCCCTTCCCATTCCTTCACTGACTTTTCTATTTTGTAGAGCAAGGCTTAGACCACATAGCAGAAAACATTCTTTCTTACCTGGACGCCAGGTCTCTGTGCGCAGCAGAGCTGGTATGTAAAGAATGGCAGCGAGTGATCTCTGAAGGAATGCTTTGGAAGAAGCTTATTGAACGAATGGTGCGCACTGACCCTCTATGGAAGGGGCTTTCAGAAAGAAGAGGGTGGTAAGTTCTTGGATTGCCTGTTTCCTTGGAAAAAGCTTCCTGGACATGGTTCAGCTGCCCAAATAAGTAGTTATACTTGCCAAATGTGTTGCCCCATTTTCAACAGGTGGGGAGAGGAGTGTTCTGGAGGGGTGGCGGGGGGTGGACGGGTGGGTGGGAGTTAAAGCTGTTAGAATAATTCCTTTTGCAATGCATATTTCCTTTACAAGTATTAACCGCTAGGAAGTAGTATATAGTTTGAATGAGTAATTTGGCTTTTCAAACCTATTTATTTATTTATTTTAAACCCGTGTATTTATGGTTTTCCTTTCACACTATTCTTAGGTGATGATACTATTAGCAAGAGATAGATAAGAAAAAAAGAAAATATGAGAAAGGCAAATAACGCTATTTGCTATTTGTCACTGCTTCTGATTAAAGATACAGGAGGCACAGTGGGCAGGAGTTTTCAGATAACCCATTAACTTATATATAGCTTTATAGCTTTGTACATCCATGTAACCTGGTCCAGTTAGCACAGAGAGTGTTACAGGTGGAAGTACAGGTCGCTATGTGAGTAAGGGTTAGGGCTGTGTATTCTTCAAGGGAGGAATTTTGATGTGTATCAAGTAAGGTTTTTCACAAAGTTACATTAGCATTTTTTATTAACTTAAAGAACGGAAGGCTATATTAATATGTGTTGGGTGTTCAGGAAATAAAAGGCCAGGATTATGATACGGAGCTGGAAATGAAAGTATGCTTGTGTCTAACGTGTGATTTTTAACGGTCAGAAACCCTGCTTTTGAACTGTTAAAGTTCAGTGCAAGTCAAAAGTCTTGAAAGATACAGTATCTTTGTAAGCACCATGTTTAAATAAAATTCACCCTTTTATGTGCAAAAATGTAACATCTGTTTGTTTTTATTTGCCAGGGATCAGTACCTGTTTAAGAACAGACCTACAGATGGCCCTCCCAATTCATTTTATAGGTCATTATACCCAAAGATTATCCAGGATATAGAGGTAACTTAATGATTTATCTGTTTTATGGACTCTTTGTGTCTTGTTCTCAACTTTTTATGTTGCCTTAGAGTGTTTTTTGATCTAAAAACATGGAGCTAGTAATTTTTTTAAGTTGAACTCTTGAATCAAATATGTCATAATCGGTGTATAATCTGCAGCCATTCTTCAGAGTAGATAATACCTTTTAGTAAAAATGATCTCTCTTTCCTGAAACATGAATTACGCCTGTGAGGTTGTCAGTTAATTAAAACCTGAACCCAAAGTCAGCTTTTTATTCTAATTTGATAAATTTTCCAAAATCCAAGGCACGGTTTTTCAGGTCAGCACTTTTACATTCTTCAGCCATCTCAAGGGAACTGGAGAAGGCATAGTCTCGGCTTCCTCTGTAAATTTCCCATAACTTTTTTCATAAAAGTGACTCAAATATGATTCTAAGCAATAGTTAAGTGGGTTTTATAGAGCAAATTATGCTCCTGGATTTTGGATGTGAGTGTAACTTCACCAGACCAGTAAAACTCTGTAAACTTGATGAGAAACATTGGAGATGTTTGATATTATTCATGTGTTCTAATTAGTTCAGTTTTATTATTTAGCCCTTTTCCTTGAACCAGGAAAGACATGCACAGGCATTTCTCATTAACTCTTTCACATGTGTTCATGGCAGGTCTCAGTTACTTCACTATTTCCTCCTTGGTGAAAGGCTTAGCCTATGCTAGGCAGTGCTGTATCACCCATAAAGTTATACTCAGTTTCCCAAATGTGAAGTAATCCTCTCCTCCAGGTGATGGACATAAAAGTTATTGTGCCAAAATTCATTATTGGAGAAACATGCGCCTTTTGGGGAGTCCCCTTTTCCCCCTTTAAGACAGATGTGAACTGATGGAATCATTAGGCTAATGGTAAATCTCAGTGTGACTGGAATATCATATTTAAAACACAAACCCTTGTCTTGAGTATACAGCTCCCTAAAATGAACTGTAAAGTAATCTCTTAGGGAAAGCTAAATAATAGAAAACTTCTGCCTGACAAATCATAAAGTTTAGGAATTCATTGATCCATTGGCAGCTCAAAACTTAGAATAAATTGCTCCTATAGTGTAGGAGCTGAGACACAGTGTTAACTTGAATCTTACGTTGAGAGGGGTGTGTGTGCGTGTGTGTGTTTCAGGGGAGAGGGACTGTCTCTTACTCCAAGATAGTTGTTCTCAGATATTGCTTGTGCATATATATTAGAAACTATATTACTTTTTGCTTTTTTCCTCCAACTATTCTTTACAGAGTACCTCTAAATTTCCTTGAATAATTTTAGAAGTCCTTTGTTATGAGAAGGACGATGTTTAAAGTCAATATTAATAAATGAGAACTCTGGAAGAACTTTGATCAGGTTAAAGGTTTTGGTGACATAGGGTATTTTATTTAATCCTCATGAGTGCTGTTTTAATCGATAGTATGAACTCAGTATTCTGGAGCATGATAGTATGTGACACTACCTACCATAACCATTTCCTCAGGCTGAAATAATACTTTAAAGTTAGTGGAGGAGGCAGATGTGAGGGTAATGGAGCTGTGGGGGAAAACCCCATTTGATGCAAAACCTCTACATCATGGTGGTCTACCCGGTGATTCTTAAACTGTGGTTTGGGAAAACCCACTGGTTGGCCACAAGAGTCTCCTCCAGATTTTTGTGGGCTAGATCTCTTAGTGTAAGGGATAATGTTTTATACTTTGGTATATTCACTAATAGTAGTAATAATAAAAGATAATGTGTCACACATATTAGAGTGTTCACTTGTGCTAGATTCTTTGTGAAGCATTTTATAATATACTTTTTCATTTAACTCTGAAAGATACCTTGAAAGGTAGGCCATGGTCTTATTTAAATTTACGGAAACTGAGACACTCAACAAGTTTAAATAGCCTGCCCCAGATCACATAGCTAGTGAGTAACAGAGTCTGTGATCAACCTTATATTCTTCTGTACTTAGTACAACTTTCTGTATTATGGATTACTGGTACCTCATCAAAATAGAGATCTTTACCTCTGTTTCGGGAGTATGTTTTACTCTGTCTAGGGCAGATGCACATGTAGAGAGTTGTATCGGTGATCTGTGGATCAAACAAATGGAGACTCAGGGGCTTGGCTCTTGACCTTATGGCTGGTATGAAACTTTTAGGCAGAATATAATAATTACTGTACCCACTTTTGAGCCTTTGTAGTATACTATGAACTGGGTTGGGTGATTTACATAGATTATTGCATTTAATTCTTACAAGGTACATATTATCCCCATCTGTAATAAGGGGAAACTAAGACTAAGAGAAGAGATGGGAATTTAACTGAGACCTGTCTAGCTTTAGGCTTAGTGTTGTTGTTTATCATTTTCAAAGTTGGAAAATCCAAGAAGTGAAGGAGAAAGAGGTATGTTGTTGCATGCCTGTGGACTTTGCAAGGTGCTCTTCTCATCTTTCCCAATGGTGTGAGTACTTAACATCCTTGAAAAAAGGGTGCGAGTTAAGATAAGATTAATTGGCCTGTTTTAGTTCCAGTTATGGGAAAGGTAGTACTTTAAAGGGTTTTAAGCACAATGCCAAAAGATAAATTACAGCCTGAGTGCTAAGTGGATATTTGTGCCCCTCTTCCTAGTTGCCCATACACAGCTGCAGTCTCCTTGTGGTTCCCGTGGGCTTTGCAAAGCTGCCAGTTGACAAACCTTTTTCTTTCTTTTTCTTGCTGTGCTTTGACTGCTCTGTTTTATGTACTCGCTCCTCTCATCTGTCCATTCCCAGATTTGACTTTGATGAACAGATGACTTTCCTTTTCACTTTAACTTACTAGAAATTGGCTAATTTTTAAGAAAAAAGAAGAGAATCTAGCTCAGTGAGGCCAATCCCCATTATTCAGGAAATGAAGATGTGAAAGATGAAGTCTGGGGAGAATAAATAAGTATTCTTCGCTTTCTGCAAAGGCTCATCTTTCATGGGTGTTCTTGCCACACAGAGAGAAGAGAGGGTTTAGAGTACCTCTGAGGTGAGAAGGAATTCCTGGAAAACCCGAGGCACATTCCTAAAGGAAGCAGCCATGTTTCCTCTACTATCTAGAGTCTCAGTTCTTCTTCCTGTTACTGGTGAGCTTACTATTAGGTACTTTGCTACAGTGATTTAATCTAACCCTCAAATTTTCAAAACAGATTCTTAGTCCAAAGCTCATGCTCTTTTCATTCTACCAGCCCTCCCCCACTCCCAGGCATCTTTCAGGAGTGAGATGGAAGTTACTATAATAGACTCCAGTCAGTCAGAATTCTATGTCTTGAATTTGGATTTTTTTCTGTTGCCATCTTAGAGTAGTGGCAAACTCTTTCATGGAATAGGTTTTTACCCTCTTTTTATTCACTGGATTCAAGTCTTTGAAGCACTCTCCTTGGAATAGACCACTGGTAAGATGATGTTGTGTTGTATCGCACCTTTTAATAAACCACATTTTATTCAGGGAAAGTGGGGAGCTTTTTTGTGGTTTGCAAACTTGATATTAATATTGTCCTGACCAGAAAATGCTGAGACTTGCCCACCCACCCAGTTGTGTTTAGGCTTCTAAAAATAATGTTATTCCTCCATACTCAGACATCTGTTTTCACTCTATTGCCAATTTAAATGCCGCTGTATACTCTGTGTATCATGGCTACTTTCCCAGTATTTTGAAAATTTGCACAGGGTAAGGGGATTTTACAAGTTCTCAAAAACACGAAATATTCCTCTAACAGTAGCCGTAGCCCACGATGTCTAAGTGAAATGGCAGGTATCTGCATAATTAAAGAGGTGCACCTGTGTATGCCCTGTATCCCTGCCACTGGAGTTCATAGTTGAATTGCACTGAAAGGCTTAGCCTCTTCCTGGGAATGGTTAGGGAGGGCTCAGGGCTCGCAGCATTAAATATCAGCCTAGACCGAGACAGCCATTCCTGACATTTCGGTGAGAAGATTTTTTTGGTCACGGCCTACTCCTTTTGGTCCGTGTTCTCTGCAAACAAGGGAGAGCATCACTGATATCATTTGAGGCACTGTGATGAGCATTTACATGTGTAATCTTATTTGATCCTTACATCAGTTTTGAGGAAGTAGATGCTATTTTCCCATTTTTACAGAGGAGGAAACTGCAGCTCAGACTGTCCCAGCTCATTTGCCAAAGCTGCTAACTGACTTAGGTATTTTCTATACCACAGTGGGCTGCCTTCCATTTTTATTTATTTGACAGATCACAAGTAGGCAGAGAGGCAGGCAGAGAGAGGAAGGAAAGCAGGCCCCCCGCTGAGCAGAGAGCCCGATGCGGGGCTTGATCCCAGGACCCTGGATCATGACCCGAGCTGAAAGCAGAGGCTTTAACCCACTGAGCCACCCAGTGCCCCTGCCTTCCATTTTTAAAGGCCCAGTATGTATGTATGTATTTTGAAAAGACCTGGCTTATAAGCATTCTAGTAAGAGTTGAGGTCATTAAATATGGTGGTAGTAGGTAGTATTTCGGGCAGGCTCAGCCAGCAGCAAGTGCCACTTTCTTTTGTGGGTGGCCTGGGGAATTGAGAAGAGTGAAGTCGGGCATTACGTGAGATTGGTGTGCAGCAGAACGATCACCTCCCTGAGCTGGTTTAGTGTCCCTTTCCTGGCATTTTTGAAACAAACTATGTGTTTGTGTTTGGGATTCAGGAACCTAATAATTTTTTTAACACAGCCCTAAGTGGGATCTTCCTAAAATGAACCATCAAGAATTATCTGGCAGCTCTTTTCTTTTAAAATTCAGAATTGTATTTTAGAAAATTAGTCTCTTTTCTGAAGTTGAGAAGCTAAGCCATTTCCTATTTCTTAACTTCCATTCAGCTTAGAACAAGAGCCTATTATCTAGCAGAGCTTTTGAGAGGTCCTAGCCTCTGCTGCTTGTTGGAGGGCCAGAGAACAAGGGTATGGCTCAGCCTTTCACATCAGGTGGTGGTCTCTTCCCAGACTCCCTGGGACTCTCAGGGAGTGTGTTTACCCCAGGCTGACCACTGCTTCAGCCCAGCTCATCTTCAGTCCTTTCTGCTGTATATTTAGGTTTTTAGGTCTAGTAAAAGACGGTAATCAAGTCACCCAGTTCTAGAAAACATTTCCAGGAGAGGGGGAAATTCTTTTTGTTATGGGGATTCCTCCACTTTCACTTTTTACATTAAATTATTTTTTTTCTGTCTCCCATGTGATAGGATAGTCAGTATACTTTTCCTTTGCATTGAAACATATAAGAGCTACTTCAGTAATATCTTAAAGCAATTGTTTTATAATTAAAAACAGCTACATGAATTTTAAAAATAACCTGATATGTATATGTAAGATATATTACAGAGTCAGCTTTGTAATACTTTGGGTTTATATGGAGTCATGCATTCTGCAGCAACTTTGAGCCCTTGTAGGGTGTGGCCCAAACATCAGTAACCACGGCCAGGGGTCTCTGGCCACGAATAAGACTTAGAATACAACTGTCTCGTAAGTCACTGTTTTCCTGGTATGCTTAACTTGTGAGGTGGCTTAGGCAACTATCTAAAAATATGTTAGTTCTCTAAATGACTTTAAGCATTGAATTCAGTTTAAGGAAGTCCTTTTTTCTGGACCCCTTTTCAAAAAGTTGCTTATGCATAACTATCTGTTACCTATGTCGGTAGCGGTAGCAGAGATGGGGTGAATTAATTTTGGGGGGATTTTGGAATGTGCTTTTATTTCTCACATTTTACAGACTTACTAGAAATGATGACGCTGCCTGAGAAGCTCTGTCTCGGTAGCAGATGGGCAGATGAGCATTCTCTCGCTCCTGGCGTCTCCATGGCCCCACCTTCATCCCGGTGGGTGTTGGAAATAATGTGGTCCTGCCCTCTCTCAGGGTTGTACATAGGAGCTCTTTGAGGGCAGGGACTAGATTTCCAGGCTCCTGTGTGTTAAGTACAAAAGCCACAGATGATGAAACATTTTCCTTTTTTGGCATATGTATATCACCACTGCCAGCCTTCCATTTCTTTTTCTGTGAAGCGAGGATGGTACTATCGGCTGCAGAGTTGTGATGATTAAATTAGCTATAAAATGTTAAAACACATAACAGTACCTGGCACAAAACATTCAGTAGATTTTAACATTTTAGAGCATACAGAAGCATACCACCTTCAACATAAGAGGAAATATAATTTGTTAGATGTCAGCAGAGCTGGTAACTTAAGTGCTTAATCATGAATGAAGATGAGATATGTCACCTTTCTTCAGCAAGCAACTAATTAAATTTTTAGCTACTTGGATAATTAACTACTCAGAGATAATCTTTCGAACCATATTCTGAACTCAGGTGTAACCAGTTATTTTAGTCCAAACGGTTTGTTCCCTAATTTCCAGCATTTGGAGTTTGCACTTTGGTTGTTCTTCGTAGAAATATTGTGTCCTTTGATCCTCAAAATGCCTCATATCCACTACCAAGGTCAGGTCTTCAAGTGCTCTGGGTATGACCCACCTTCTCATTAAACTTTTCCCACTAGTGGGGAGCCTGGTGGCTCAGTTGGTTAAGCGGCTCCCTTTGGCTCAGGTCATGATCCCGGGGTCCTGGGATCGAGTCCCACATTGGGCTCCTTGCTCAGCGGGGAGTCTGCTTCTCTCTCTGCCTCTGGCTGCTTGTGCTCTCTGTCTCTCTGTCTGATAAAGAAAGAAGGAAAGAAAGAATCTTTAATAAAAAAAAAACAAACAAACTTTGCCCACTAGTGTGAAACCATAATACTGTTTATCTCGGTAGGTGTCCTACAGCACTTAGAATTTTAATCACTCATTTGGCACTCACATTTTATCTGGAATTGTTACTGATCTTATGCTCTGTGTTCACTGCCTCAGTAGCTAGGACTATACTTCTTTATAGACACTGCATATTTTAGTGGAAAACATGGACTCCGCGTCAGTATGAACTGGGTATGATTTCCAGCTCATCCAGCTACTAGTTTTGTGGCCTCAGGAAATTAAACTCTTTCCATGTTTGTAAAAGGGAACTAAGAACATCCTTCCAAGTTTAATGTGTGGATCGTTTAGCCAAATAAACATGTTTAGAGTATATCCAGTTCCAGATACCTGTGTCCCTTGAGTGGTAGCTTCCTTGAAAGCGGTATGCATTCTGTTTCTTCATCCCTAGTGCTTAGTATGGTCAGTATTGGGGAATAACATAGCATCTCGGTAAATGTTGCAGGAATGATGAAAGAATGAGAATCCAGGGTGGAAATGTGCCATTCTTATTCTAAAGGACCTTTCAGTGTGGTAGAAGATTAAAAGTAGTTATGAAATAAAATTCTTTCTGTAGTAGTTGGCATGTAATGTTTATTCAAGATCTTTTCTCGATGATGAAGACACTGCTTTGAATAGATACATAGATTGTCAGTATATGCTTAATGTTGGTGGTGGTCTTTTGACAGATATTTTAATTGGCATTAAAGAGTGACCCCGTGAGTTACTGTTTATTTGTATATTTTGGGTGCAAAGAGCATTCTTTAAACATAATGAGTTCTGTCTAGGCCATTTTTTTTTTTTAAACCCAACTCAAACTCATTGGAAATCCTATCACGGTTGCCAGACAGTCAGGGGAGTGTTTGAGAAAAAACACTGTTGGGCTAATGTCTTACTTGGAAAAGAACATGATTCCTATCCACAGACAGTTATGCAGACCAAAATGGGGTATCTGGTATGCTGTTCCTGGAAGCAGCACTAAAGTCTGAAGCTAATAGAATAGTTGATTCACAAAAACTCGTCTGTTTCCTCCTTTTCCCTCCACAGACTATAGAATCTAACTGGCGGTGTGGACGACACAACTTGCAGAGGATTCAGTGCCGCTCTGAAAATAGTAAAGGTGTCTACTGTTTACAGTATGATGATGAAAAAATTATCAGTGGCCTACGAGATAATTCTATTAAGGTGAATGACTGTATTTTGTATGTTTTATTTTTAGAATTGTGGTTATGTGTTAGACACTAGATCATCGAATCTCTCCGTTTACTCCAGATTGTATTTTTATCTATTCCACTCCATCTTGGCAGCTGTCAGTGTGGTTCTGAAAAACTAGAGCCAGAGTATTTCCCTGTACTAACACCAGACCCCTGGATTGTCTCACTTCTTATCCTTCTCTAAGCACATTCACATTCTGTATTCTGTGTTTAGGTACACATTGAAAATATCTCAGTATCACAGCACTCTTGCTGACTTTGCTAGCTTGTGGAAGTGTTGCTTACTTGCCTGTAAATCACAGTCATTACCTTTTATGGGTTCTGAAAAGGCTCAGTTGATAGTACAAAAGAATGATAGAGCAATTTATATTTGTATGTTTTAATTCACTTTTCAATAGTAGATAAACTGGATCATTTCTCCATGTTTAATGTTTGGCAGCTGATCTGACAGATTTTGTTTTACACTGTTTGTAGCTTATTTTCTCATATTTAAGAAAACATGTGGGGTTTTTTTAACTGTTTTTTTTTTTAAGTTATAATTTACATACAGGAAAATTCGCTCTTTTTGGTGTAAAGTTTTATGAGTTTTGACAAGCACAAAGAATTGAGTTAATCATGACAGAAAATCAAGATATAAAACAGTTCCATTGTCCTCAAAAGTTCCCTTATTCAGCCCCTTTGTGTTTAATTCTTTCCCCTAGGCGCTGACCTTTTTTTAAAATCTTTTTTTCCTGGGGCACCTGGGTGGCTCAGTGGGTTAAGCCGCTGCCTTGGGCTCAGGTCATGATCTCAGAGTCCTGGGCCCGCATCGCGCTCTCTGCTCAGCCGGGGGCCTGCTTCCTCCTCTCTCTCTGCCCGCCTCTCTGCCTGCTTGTGATCTCTGTCAAATAAATAAATAAAATCTTTAAAAAAAAAAAAAATCTTTTTTTCCTGCACCTGTAATTTTGCCTTTTGGAGAGAATATAATATATAATATATAGAATATATATATATATATATATATATATATAGAATATACCATATATATATACTGTGTATATAGTATATATATATATATATATATACTATATAGAATATAGTATAAATGGACTCACACAGTATGTAGCCTTTTGAGTCTGGCTTCTTATACTTAGCGTGGTGCATTTGAGACTCATCATTTAGCAATAGTTGATTCCTTTTTGCTGTCTAGTAGTAACCCACTTTATGGGTGTACCTGCATGTGCTTATGCATCTACCTGTTGAAGGACATCCATGTTTCCGGTTTTCACAATTACAGAATAAAACCACTATAAATGTGTATGCAAATTTTTGTGAAAATATACGTTTTCAGTTCACTTGAGTAAAATTATAGGATTGGTATTGTTGATTCATGGTAAGTATATGTATTCCCTGCTAAGAAATGGCCAAACTGGTTTTCAAAGTGGCAATACCATTTTATATTCCTGTTACCAATGTGTGAGAGCTCCCTTTTTATGCAAGTTTGGTAGCCCTTGGTATTCTCAATTTTTTTCCTTTGATATTTACCATTCTAATACACTTACTGCACTTACACCTGTTTTTGGTTTAAATGTACATTTCCCCAGTTTACATTAAATTTTATTTATTTGACAGAGAGAGATCACAAGTAGTCAGAGAGGCAGGCAGAGGGAGAGGGGGAAGTAGGCTCCCTGTTGAGCAGAGCCCGATGCACCCAGGACCCTGAGATCATGACCTGAGCCGAAGGCAGAGGCTTAACCCACTGAGCCACCCAGGTGCCCCTCTTTGTCCATTTTTAAAATGGCTTCTTTGTTTTCATATTATTGCATCCTAAGAGTTCTTTGCATATTCTGGACACAAGTCCTTTTTTAAGATCTGTTTTACAAGTATTTTCTTCCAGTCTTATCTTTTCATTTTTTCAAGGATGTCTTTCACAGAGCAGAAGATTTTGATTTTGATGAAGTGTCACGTACCATTTTTTTCTTTGATGGGTTATGCTTTTGATGTCATCTCTAGGAAGTCTTTCATGGAGCTTTTTGACTCCGTAAATGTATGTCTTTCATTCACCAAATTTTAAAAGCCTTTGGCCTTTTTTTTCCCCACATATTTTTTTCTGTACCATTTTCTTTCTGTCTCCTTCTGAGACTCTAATTGCATAAATACTGGATCTTTTGCTATTGTCTTACATTTTCTCCAAACTCCCCGCCGCCATCTTTTCTGCATAATTTCTATTGGTCTTTCCTCAAGTTGACTGCGTGATATACCTCCTTCGTAGAAATTCATAGGATAGAGTAGCATAGAAAGGCTCTGAGAAATTCCACAGTAGAGACATCCAGTGTTTCCCAACTTCCAAGACATATTTGATCACAGAACTCTATTTTTATGTAATACATATTGATAGCCCTGACAACCTGTGGCTACAGGTTAGTTAGTAATAATTTTGGCAGTTATCCTTTAAGGAATAGATAGAAATGGTTTATAAGGACCTTATCCAAGTATAGACTGCCCATGGGGTTACATTTCATTTATAGGGCATGTCTTTCTGAAGAATTCTTTTATAGAGGCTACCATGTTTAATTTAAAATAGGCATGCATTTGATTTATAAGATGTAAATAGTAGAACACAGTTGTGATTTAGAGAGATTATCTAGACCAGTGGTTGGAAACCTTTTGTACTTCATTCTATACCAAGCCTGGATCACTAAACACTCTTTCAAAAAAAGTTGTTTTTGTTTTTTTTAAGTAGGCTCCACATTGGGTACGGAGCTCAATGTGGGGCTCAGACCCATGATCCTGAGATCAAGAACTGAGTTGATACCAAGAGTTGGACCCTACTAATCACTCTTTCAAAATAACTGGTTCTAATAGGTCAGAAATTAGAAACAAGCCCTTGCTATTGTAGAAAGTTAAATGTCTGCAGCACTTGTTACATCTTGGCTATGTGCAGTAAACTTGAGAGACACTGTAAATCATGTTTGTATTATTTTACAAGGGAAGAAATAGGTCCATACAATCTATTTTTAATAATCCAATCTTTAAAAAATAATTATTTCCCATCCGCCATTGTATGGGGACAGTATTGAAAACTTGGAGAATATTGGAAAGATTAAAAGAAGGGAGAAAAAGAGCACTCAGAGAACAAAATCAATTATTATTAACATTTTCTTCTCTGTTTTTCTTTTTTTAGTATACATATTGGTTATTTCACTATATAGATGGCTTTTATTCTAGTTTTTAAAAAACATTACTAAAACATTCTGTTCTGTCATTAAAAACTTTTCATAGTTTACTTTGACATTTTTCTGAAATGTCAAAGATTTTTTTATTTTAAAATTTTTGTAAATAAACATAATGGGTTAGGGATGTACATTTTTGAAGGTTCCTAATAGATAGTGTCACACTGTTTTCCAGAGGGTGAGCCATCTCTTTTCAGAATTTAAAAATTCCCTTTATAAGTCTGTTAAATATAATGAGTACAGTTTTTAGAGGGACAAAGTAAGCAAAATAGTACATCTGTTTTGGAAAATATTCAATATTGCCTCTTCCCTTTTTGTCATTTTCCACCTGTTTGAAGTTTAACTCCTCTTATTTATTATAACACAGGTCTGTTTTATGGTTCAGAGACAAACACATTTATCAGACTGTGATATACTATGTTGATCTTGTCTCAATAGATTTGGGATAAAACCAGCTTGGAATGCTTGAAAGTGTTAACAGGACATACTGGCTCTGTCCTTTGTCTCCAGTATGATGAACGTGTCATTGTGACTGGTTCTTCAGACTCTACAGTGAGGTGAGTGATTTGGCTTCACTGAACTTACATGTCTTCCAGGAGAAGAATGAGATTGCACCCTTTTCTGGCATAAGCGCACACATACTTTGTGTATGTTTTTGTATGCTGTATTTCAAAACCACTTTAGATGTCGGTTTATTTGAACAAAGTAGGCTGGAAAGCTAACTTTCATTAAGTAGGTCCTATTCTCATTGCTGTGTGTTACAGAGATGGCAGTGTACTTTTGTATAAAAGCACATGACCTAGTATTAGGTTCACTTTCTCCTGGAAGACCATGCTCCAGAAAAGTTGCCAACATGCTTAGTATCTTTTCTCGGACTCAGTGCTTCTAGGCCGCTACTTTTGCCTTATAAGCCTGCGTCTTTCCTCCTTTGCTCTGTGTGAACTTGTACTCTTGGGAGATGGGGTTTACAGAAAAGCTATAGCAAAAGAGGGCTGCCTCCGAGAGCCCTGTAGGTCGTGGATGTCCCCAGTTGGATGCTGGCTTTGTTCATAAAGCAGTTGGGTAAGTAGATGAGTGTGGAAATTGATAAGATGTCCTGACCTACAGCCTCTAGTTTGCAGTAGATAAATTAGAGACTCAGTGGTCTGTCAAAGGTCAAGAAGAACCTTAAGTTGGGAAGGTCCTCGATTCCCCAGCTACCACACTGCCTTCCCCCGGTCACCTAAGACTCCCTGCAGAGCCCATCTCCTTAAAGACTCATTTTGTTGTCCTCAACATGAGCTTACAAGCGCTGTGCCTGAATACTTGATGCTAAATAAACCTAAACCTGGGCAGAGCCAGTATTGGCCTTCCTTTCTTGAAACGCTCTCAGTACTTCTCAGCAGATAGAATAATTGCTTCTGGGGCTTCCTTTTAAGCACGATCTTAGGTGTCAGATCCTAGTCACCAAATACAAGTGAAGCTTGACACCTCCCCAGCCTACTACTAAGTATGGGCGCAGGGCACACATGCTAGCCTCTTTTCCTGGTTGTCTTAACAGTGCCACATTGGGCTTTTCTGTTCTCATGCAGAGTCTGGGATGTGAACACGGGTGAAGTTCTCAACACGCTGATCCACCACAATGAGGCTGTACTGCACTTACGCTTCAGCAATGGACTGATGGTGACCTGTTCCAAGGACCGCTCCATCGCTGTGTGGGACATGGCTTCTGCCACCGATATCACTTTACGCCGTGTCCTGGTTGGCCATCGTGCTGCTGTCAATGTAGTAGACTTTGATGATAAATACATTGTGTCTGCCTCTGGTGACAGAACCATCAAAGTGAGTGTCTTCAGTCATAACTCTCCTTATTCGTGTCCCTATTAGAATACAGGGAAAGTAGAGGTGGCTTTTACCAAGCTGGTACCTGGCAGAATCTCTGTTCTCTTCCATTTGTGCTTGATCCCTTGTGCTTCTGGAATCACAGGCAAGGTCAGAGGAAAGGGTCATGGGTCCAGGGTACAGAGGAGCCCTCTATTGCATGAAGCGACACTGTTGGTCACATTTTGAAGGGAAAGAGAACTAACTTGTGGCACATGTAGTGGGTGCTAGGAGCTTTTCATTGCTAATGTCACTCCATCTTTCCGGCACTCTTTTGAGGCAGGTACAGCCTTTGTTTTACAAAGGGCCTCGGAGAGTAGAGAACTGGGCTGGAGACGACACAGCGAGTTAGTGGCAGAGCTGGGATTCGATTTGGTCATTATTCACTTAATTTGGAGAACCTGCCATGCCATAGACCCTGGGCTGGGTGCTGGAGATAGAGTAATGTATAAGGCATACCTGCCATTGGGAAGCTCAGCGTGTGGTGGGTAGCTGGCATGAGACGAATGGCTGTAGTCTAGGGCGGTTCATGGGATGTGGTAGATGCACTGATTGCAGTATCCATATTAACTTTTTTAAATTTTAGCTTCTGTTTTTATAACAACTTTATTGAGATATAATTCATGTACCATAAGATTTACCCTTTAAAGCATGCGATCCAGTAGCCTTTAGTATAGTCATAGCATTAGCCATCACTAGTTTCAGAACATTTTCTTTGCCCTCTGTAAAAACCTCATACCTGTTGACAGTCAGCCCCTGTTCTCTTCTCCTGGTCCCTGGCAATCACTCATCTACTTTTTGTCCATGGATTTGCCTCTCCCCCATTTCATATTAATGTAGTCATACAATATGTGACCTTTTCTGTCTGGCTTTTTGCACTTAGTAGAGTGTTTTCATGGTTCACCCATGAATATTGTAGCATGTATCAGTATGTCATTCATTCTAATGACTGAAGGAAATTCCATTGTGGATGTGCCACGTTCTGTTTGTCCACTTGTCAGTTGATGGACTTCTTGATGGTTTGCACTTTTTATTTGTTACAAATAGTGCTGCCATAAGCATATGTGCAAGCTTTTGCACGGACATGCATTCTTAGTTCTCTAGGAAGGTAACTCTGGGTTTCACATTTTGAGAAACTGCCAAACTTGTTTCCAAAGTGGCTGTACCATTTTAAAATCCCACCAGCAATGTGTGAGTGTTTCGATTTGGTTCAGAAAACCTTTTTTAGGAGCAGCACTCGTTAGCATTCTAGAGTCTACTTGCTAGCCTCACAATTCACAAAGGTGGCATCAAACTAGATGGAGTGGTCTGGAAGCTGGACAAGTAGGGTTTGTATGTAGTCATTCACGCGCTGCTCAGTCACACCAATTGGAACAAAGTCACCGCTTGGAAGTCGAGAGGGTTTGGGCCTTTTTACAAAACAGCTGTTGCATAACATCAGCCTGGAGGGTGTCTCCATATCCTTGTCAGCACCTATTATTGTCTGTCTTTTTTATTGTAGCCATCCTAGTGGTCGTGCAATGGTCTCTCTGGTTTTGGTTTCCTTTTCTCTAGTGACTGATTATATTGAGCATCTTTTCAGTCCTTTGTGGCCATTTTTATCTTCTTTGGAGCAACATTTATTTAAATCCTTCACTAAAAATTGGATTGTTTTGGTTTTTTTATTGTTTAGTTGTAAAAGTTCTTTATATATTCTGGTTACAAGTCCCTTACCAGGTAAATGGTCTGCAAATATTCTCTTCCATCCCGTGAGTTCTCTTTTCATGTTCTTGATGGTGTTCTTTGAAACACAAATGACTTTAATTTTGATGAAGTCAGTTTATCAATTTTGTCTTTTGTTGCTTACACTTTTGTTGTCATGTCTAAGAAACCATTGCCTAATCCAGGATCACAAAGATTTACTCCTATGTTTTCTTCTGAGAATTTCATAGTTTCAGCTCTCACGTTTAGGCCTTTGATCCATTCTGAATTAAACTTTCTGTGTATCGTGTGAGTTAGGGGTCCGACTTCATTCTTCCGCATGTGGATATCTAGTTATCCTACTCAACTACAAATGCAGCTGGTAAAATAATTCAGGGCACTTTGGTTGCTTTGCGTCTCCTTATTTGGCTTGTAATATATTAAGTGTGTCTGTGAACATCTAAGTCTTGCAGATGGTTTCACAAAAGAGAGATTATTTATTCCACATACATAATATTAGGAGTGATGTGTCAAAACAAATGGAGCTGTTCAAGGAACTATGCTGGAAAAGAGGAGGATGTGAAAGGTGAAACTTTTTCACATCAGTTACATTGGATTTGACATGTCAGCTGGCATGAAAACATAAAATCTGGCCCACACTCTTCCTTCTAGGCAAGTGAATGTCTGAACCATCCAGGAGATGTTCTCTTTGTGAATATCTCAAGGTTTGGAGATTTCACAGCTTCCCTCTGTGTTTCGTTCCTGTTTCATCACTCCGCAGCCAAGAAAACTGTTTGCTGGCCAATCTGTCCCCCAGCCTCCGTACCATATTTTATAGTCAAGTATTTTGGTCATTCTTAGACGCTCTTATTTTTTTAAAAAAAGATGTATTCTGAGGGGACTTTTCTGTATTTATTCTTAAAATATTGCTGATGTGTTCTACAGGTCTGGAGCACAAGTACCTGTGAATTTGTTCGTACTCTGAATGGACACAAGCGAGGCATCGCCTGTCTCCAGTACAGGGATCGGCTGGTTGTTAGTGGATCATCAGATAATACCATAAGGTGGGTAGAAGTTGGTGTGCTGACAGGACAGGCCAATTTTTGCCATACTTTTGACTCCTCTCCTGGCCCTGACATTTGAAAGACTGAGCCTTTGGAGATAGATACTTCAAATAAAAGAAACCTTTATTAATCTCTTGGGCTCTGCAGACTGAAGCAGGTAAACTGATTCCCCCAAAACATGTGTTTTAGAACCTCCTCCACCCAAGCACCCTTAATACCAGAGCCCGTCAGAACAGAGGACACTCTGTCCTGACTCTCTACTTTTCCTGTCTCCCTCGCTAACAGCTGGGAGGAGCGTACTTTATCTATCTGTCTCATGCAAAGCCTGTGCTGCAGAATCACCTACTCCTGTCTTGTCTTATGTTTTATCTCCCTTTCTTCCTTCCAACACTCAGTGACCTCACTTTCTAATAAATATGACTATCCTTGTATTTAGTAAGAACTTCCCTTCAGTATCTGTTTACCAGTTCTTAGTCGTTTTCCCATTGTGCTAACATACACCAGTAGCTTTTTTATAATCAAATTTTTTAATGTTGGGGCAAAATAAAGATTGGTTTCAAGATAATTTTTAAAAGAAAGAAGGAAGGAGGGAATGAGACCACAACAATAGAGCTGATACTGCTGTGGGTTTTCTTTTATCATTTTAAGTTTTAAGGTATTATAAAAGTCAAGTGAGATCCTGAATCTTGGCACTTTGTATTACTTAACTCTTTCTGGAGTAGACAGTCCTTAACTTTCTCACTGGACTCTCTGAGGTTTTACAGAATAACACTGCATGTTTCCGCCAGGGAGGGGACCCCTTTGGAGTTAGTGGCAGTGCTGAATGGCTTTGTTCACAGTGGATTAGAGAAGCCGTCGTCACTGGCACTGATGAGAATATTTGGTGAGGGTAGCTGTGCTAAAATATTCCTGGGGCGGATGGTAAGAGCCACTGGTGGAGAGGCTGAGAAAAGCTGGTTACGGAATTAATTTGCCGACTTTGTTTTTGCACACGTTAGTTTGCTAGGCTTTCTTTTTGCAGAGTGTAGAAAATCAGTAATAGAAAAAATCTCAGTCTTCAGAATAAATCATACACCAAGAAAAAGGCAGGATGTAGTCTCTGGGCTTATATTTCTGAGACACTTCATATACCTAATGAGAGGCTCCCACTTTGACCTCCTAAACTGGACAAACGCTAGTATGCAGAATTATGTAGGAAGGGGTGTCCCTAAGCCTCATCTGGAGAGGGAGACCACCATACTGGTCCACTGGTTCTAACTTCAGTGGGCCTCACGGACTCCAGGCCAGAAGTGTCTGGGGTGGAAGCCTAATCTTCCGGCTATACATACCATGTCCTCCCTGACCCACCCACGTACATGCCTTTTCTTCCTTACTGCCTGCAATCCCTGTCTCCTCAAGGAAAGTCCTTGTTAGACCATTTGGCTCTATGGTTTCATCAATTCAGATATCAAGAGAGTACCCAGGAACTAAATACAATGGAAGTTTTCTTACCTCTTGATCTTATTTAAATAATAATACATGTGTATGATTTAAAAAACTGAATGAAAGAAAATACAGTAAGTAAGGCTTCTATCCAAATTAGTCCTTTTTTTTTAAGGTTTTTATTTATTTACTGAAGTAATCTCTACACGCAATGTGGGGCTCGAGCTCACTACCCTGAGGTCAAGAGTCAGATGTTCTTCCAACTGAGCCAGCCTGCCGCCCCCACAGATTAGTGCTTTAAAATACACAGATGGTACAAATGTACAGACATATCTTTCTACGTGGATAGTTTGGGCTGGGAGTGAGATAGAAACAAGTCCAGGAACGTGAAAATCACATATGGGACAGGTAAGAGGAACTCAAGGAGAGTGTGAATCATGTATGGGAGGTTGTTTCACAGAGATCTGTTTTACTTTCCAGGCTATGGGATATCGAATGTGGTGCCTGTTTAAGAGTCCTAGAGGGACACGAAGAATTGGTCCGATGTATCCGGTTTGATAATAAGAGGATTGTCAGTGGGGCCTACGATGGGTATGTATTTCAGATTTTTCAGTGCACCGCTGTCACTGTATCTAGAGGGAAAATGAGCACTGTATATTCAGCAGCCAGATACTTGCCGACTCTGTGTTAGATCCTTTCCGTGTAACAGATGGCAGATGTCACTATACTGCCTGATCATGTCCAGGCCCTTGGGCCCAGAAGGATGAGTGGTCTTGCCCTGACTCCTGCAGTAGCAGAGCCTCTGGAACTCCTGTGCTTACACCTTTAACCATTATTGTAAACTGTGGGAGTAGCTTAAGTTGTGCAAGAATTCAGTTCTTTGCCTTAGCCCTAAATTAAGCCAGCTATGTGTGTGTGTGTGCACACAATGATACATTTCCTTTCCCCTTTTGGCTAATTGAACAAATACTCTTTAAAAAGCCTTATGACTTTTTAAATGAGCAAATGGCAGCAGTAAACCTTTCAAGGTGACCTTATGTATACTTCACTAAGGGACTAGTTGGTCTGTGTATGCTCCTATTATTAACTTCCAGCATTTGCTTAGTTTGAAGAAAGGTATCCTTGGAATTTCACAGAGAGCCCTAGCTTCTGTCAGCAGCACCTACTCAGCTCCAGAGAGCCCCCTGAGGAATGAATTTGGTGACATAGATTATCAAGTCAGGAACTGGTTTTAGATAGCCTGAAGTTGTTTTCTTGTCTCCCTTAAAAAATATTTCTTCACAGTTTAGCAATTCTGAGAATGTGGAGGTCCTTATTTTTTCCCAAATCAAGTATAGTTGGTTTAAATAACTTGTAAAAATGTAAGCTTGTTCTCCATTTGCTTTTATTTTTTTTTTTAAATATGTGGGAAGAGCGAGATCAGTTTTGTTTTGTTTTGTTTTTAAAGATTTTCATTTATTTATTTGACAGACATATCACAAGTAGGCAGAGAGGCAGGCAGAGAGAGAGGAGAAAGCAGGCTCCCCACTGAGCAGAGAGCCCGATGCAGGCCTCAATCCCAGGACCCTGGGATCATGACCTGAACCAAACGCAGAGGCTTTAACCCACTGAGCCAAGGAAGTGCTTGACAGTATATAAAATACTAATTTTTCTACCAATGGCAATTTTTCTTTTCTAGGAAAATTAAAGTTTGGGACTTACAAGCTGCTCTTGACCCTCGAGCCCCAGCAAGTACTTTGTGTTTGCGCACGTTGGTGGTATGTAATCTATTGAAAGGGCAGCGGTTCTTGTGCTGGGGGGAGGGCAACCTGCAGATAGCCCTGCCTAGGTGTACCCCAGAAGGGTTGTGTACCTCACAGTGTGCCTTCAGGGAAATGCACAGTTTTGTTCCTTTTGGTTAGCCAAAATCAGAGCATAATTGACATTTACATTACAGTGAGCTCTTTCCTAAGGACCATGAACACAACTTAAAATGTGAAAGCAGGAGTCCTCATATGTAGATGGATTGGTTACCTCATAGAGCACAAAGTATTTCCTTCCTATAGATTTGGGAGATTTCATAATATGGGTATCTGGCTACATTGTATTTTTATAATACAGCCACATGTTTGTATTATGATGGAATTTCTGTATTCTGGATTATTGCTTTGGCATATAAAAATATTTTACTTTTATATGTTATCTTGCTTTAGCAACTTTGGCAGGCTCATTATTTCTAATAGTCTGGTTGCTTTTGTTACATTAATGAGGAGACAGTTGTTTAAAAATAGTGCTAGATTGTTCCTATTTTCAGTAGCTTTACCTTTTATTCCTGTTTCTTTGCTTCTTAAAGTGATTAGAGCATGCAGCACTATGGTTAGGGCCATTCTTGTTTTCTTGATTTTAATGAGAATGCTTCTCTTTCACCATTAATTTTGATTTTGGCTGTGGTTGAGATAGATCCTCTTGGTACTGTTAAAAACGTTACCTTCTGGCTCTGCTTTTTACAGCGTATCAAGCATGGGTATTTAATAATGTTTTTTACCTTTCCAAGATCTTTGGTGAAGTGAGCACATAGTTTTTCTTCTTTGACATATAAGTGAGCCAGGATCTCAGATATAGAGATTAATTCAAAGAAAAGGCTTAGAAGGAAAAGCCAAAGTAGTTGCTCCTGGCGTGAGGGACAAGGCTCAGTAAGCTCTGGAACATTGGTTAGGCAGCAGGGATAAGTAGCTGCATTTCTAGCCTGTACCAGATCACTGATAGTGAGAGATGAGGGACTGTAAAGGTCTCATTTTACTCAGCAAGTTGTTACATTTCACAGGAACATTCTGGACGTGTGTTTCGGCTACAGTTTGATGAATTTCAGATCATCAGCAGCTCCCATGATGACACTATTTTGATTTGGGATTTCTTAAATGTGCCTCCCAGTGCCCAGAATGAGACCCGTTCTCCCTCCAGAACATACACTTACATCTCCAGATAACAGTCTGCACTTTACCCGTTTCAGGTGAGTACCCCACCCCCCCCCACCTGTTTAACCTTACTCATTGAATTCACCCTCCCTCTGGGGCCGTGTTGTGATCTGGGTTCCCTGTTCATAGGAACCACGGTGGTTAGTGTTTGTTAGCTGCCTCAGCTTTGCAGAGTTCCACCGTCAGGCTAGATCTTTATGGTCGCATTAAAATGAGGTTGAAATTGGAATCCTGCATATTGTGGGTTTTCACACTGGCAGACAACGTGATTCCTATTTTTTTAAAGCGTTTTCCTGAATGGTTTCCCAGGTCATATCAGTTTAATGCAGGTAAAGTCCTTCAAAATCTGTTTTGGGGTATAGGAATCTCTTTTTTCTCTTTCCTGTTTTTCTTTTATTTGAAAAAAAAAAATCACCATCATCCGAACACTCAGAATTCTCCCTCTGCCCCCATTATAATCCACCCATAATCACTGTTCACTAAAAGAGGGATGTGTTTGTTGTGAGAGCCCCTAAAATCCGTTCTTCATCCATTAGACACAACATGTACCCTGGAAGCAAAGCCCTTTGCTCTGGTTACAGGAAGACTTAGAGCCATTGTAACCATTGATGATGGCATGTTTTGATTACTAAGGGTGTCCAACCTAGAGGATGAGAAGCCTTACTTGGCTGTGTCCTGGGACCCGATGGCCTTGTTCATCTGGAGCAGTATTTCCAACTCTGAAAATTTTGCAAGGGGGCCAATAAATTCTGTGTACGTGAAACTTTGCAGATGGAATAAATGTGTTTGTACCTATCTGTATTACTGTGTATATATGTATGTAAAGACTGATTAATAAAATTCGTATATATTTTAAAATATTACTTAATACTTAATGGCTCTTTATCATTATCTATTTTCCTGTCCATTAAATATTAAAAGTATAAATAAAGTTTATGTGCAGTATTGTGAAATTCTTTTTGATGAAAAGATAGGGCTTCTAGATCACCAAGTTACCATTGTTTCTAATATTTCTTACTTGAGACTCTAAGACCCAAAACACAGATATCGAGGAAGTTTGTCTTAAAGGCTCAGCTGACTACAGTCAGAGGCCAGAATACTATTTCATGACACATAAAAATTATGTGAAATTCAATTCTAGTGTTCCTAAATAAAGTTTTATTATAATAGCCACTCTCATTGGTTTACATACTACCTCTGGCCATTTTCATACTTCATCGGCAGAGGTGAATATTTGCCACAGAGATGATATGGCTTGCAACGTCTAAAATATTTATTATACAGCTCTTTGAGGAAAAGTTTGCTGACCTCCATTCTTGCCCCTGTGCCATCTATTAGTGATAAACCAAGGGTCTGCGTCAGGAATGGCAAAAAAGCTTTTTCTTCATGCTGGCTGAGTTTGATCAGCAGCGCCTGACTGGAGTCCTGTCTTCAGAAGGATTTTGGGACCCTATGTGGGCCTCAGAGGGTTATGTGCTGTGATGGGTTGTCAATGTCTGCCTGCGTGTGGGAGGTGAGCAGTAATGACCTGTAAGCCACATACATAGCTTCTGTTCCTGGTCCCAAGTGTGTTCATACATCTCATGATAGTGACCATCTATCTGCCTTGCTACTTTCTCTCTGGATAGATTCTTCATAAGTTGAAAAACCCTTATGGCAGAATTATTACATTTATTGAATAGAGTCTTAAAATAGTTATCAAAGGGAATTACAGAGGAAGAAGGCAAGGATCTCTTGAATGATTGCTCCTCCCCACTTGAACCTTCCTTCCCAGAAATCCTAAGAAAATACAGGGAAGGAGGAATGGACCCACATGAAAACTGCTTTCCCTCCCGGTCTTTGCTATCCCTCTCCCACTCTCCATTCTGCTCTCACAGAATCATCTTGGGCTCTGCGCCTGCCATCCTCTGCCTTACTGGCTTCCTGCTGTCTAAAGGATTAAGGTTCAACTACTTCAGTTAGCTGACAGGAGTTTCAGCATCTTGCTGTTACCTTCTGTCCTCACGACCCACCCTCCCCATGTCCCGGCTCCCATTACTCCTTTCCAAAAACCTAGTGTGGCAACCAGACTGAATTCTGTTTCTCCAATTACATTATCGTAGTGCAGACCTCTACCATCTCCTCCCCTGTGTGTGTTATTATGGCTTTTAGACACCCCCACCCCAGTTTTGCCCCTTTACCTCATTTGGCTTAATTTATTATTTGATACTGAAATAGTTTGTATGCCTTTCTCCTTCCCCAGGGTGAGGAGCTCCTTTTCTTGTGGAACTCCAGTGTTCAGTCGAGTGCTTAAGTACTAAAAGCGTTTATTGATTTTTGTTGGGCCAGTGACACCCAGGGCCAAAATAACCTGTTTGTGTTTTTTCTCCTAGGCCATGTAAGAATTTGCCCTTAAATAGACAAGTGTGTGTACAGCTATAGCTGTACTATAGTGTATTCTGCAGCCATTTTCTGCAAGCATAAAGATGATATAAGTCAGTAAAAAATTGGGATAAATCATCTGAACTGGCAGGGTCAGGTGTTAGATAGATTCCGTACGTAGACAAGGACCTAGATATACAGGTCTCCCTCTGCCCTGTCCCTGTTGCTGTTTTTTTAAATCAGTTTTATGGAGGTACGATTTGTATAAAAATTGTACTCACTTAGAGTACTGTTTGATGAGTTTTTACAAATATATATAATCCCTGAAATTCCTCCACAGTCAAGATAAGGACATTTCTATCACCCCTAAATGTTCACTTCTGTCACCGTTGTAGTCAAAGCCTGGCCCCTCCCAGCCTTAGCAAACACTGACCAGCTTTCTGTCATTAGATGAGTGTACATTTTCTTGGGCTGCACTGTTCAAGATGGTAGTCAGTAGCTACTTGTGGCTACTGAGATCTTGAAATGTGGCCAGTGGGACTTGGGAACTATATCTTAAATTATATATTAATTGAATTTAATTGAATATTTAATTGTACTTTAAGTTTAAATAGCTACATGTAGGTAGTGGTTACTGTTTGGACCAGCATATTTTAGTTTTGTATTTTGAGCTTTTACATTTCGGTTTTGATCTGAGTTAATTTTTGTGTATGGTGTGAGGTGACGTCATTGGTCTTTTTTTTTTTTTTTTTTAATAGTTGTCTAGTTGTTCCAGTACTATTTGATTAAAAGAGTTTTCTCGTCCCATAGAATTTATTTAGCACTTTTGTCCAAAAATCATTTGATCCCTTATTTGTAGGTCAGTTTCTGGACTCTATTCTAAGTCCATGATTTATGTAGCTCTTCTTTCGCCAATACCGTAAAGTTAATAATTTTCCAACTTAAAAAATATTGTCTTGACCATTATTCATAGTCCGTTTTGAATTAGATTGTTAAATTCTGTGAAGAGGACTACTGGGTTTATAATTAAGACTGCATTAAACCATAATATCATTTTGGGGGAGAATTTGCACCTTAATAAATTTGGAGTCTTCCAATCCATGAACATGGTATATCTCTATTATTTAGGTCTTCAGTTTCTCTTAAGCAGTATTTTGCAGGCTTTAGTATAGAAGCCGTGCACATCTTTTGTTAAACTTATTGCATTCTCTTTCTTTTCTAAACTGTGCATTTTTATCTGCACATTGCTTTAGCTGCATGCTGCCTCTGCTTTTATTTTTCCACATAAGGGAAGCGCATAAAATAGAACATGGACAACTGCAGCTATAGCTTAGCTTCTGCAATAATGGATACATTCAGGGGAATAGGTGTATCTGAGAACAACTTAACTGTAACTCTTTCGTATTTTTGATGTGTTTTTGTCTTTGTATTCTGTTTAGAGAGGCACGTGCTAAAATCCAAGACATCCATAGTATGTTTCCCCTCTCTGGCATATTTAATAGATGAAATTTAGAACATAGTAAACTTTGACAAATTGAGCACCTTTTATATACTACTCTAAACTGCCCTGAAACAAGATTTCTTTGGTTGAGAAATGAAGGAATGATCACCAGTGGTGTTTATCTCATTGGCTGTGGTAGAAAGGAAACTGGTTTTACTTCTTCTGGGCCTTCCTCCTGTCCCCTTCTTGGGAATCTCAGAACAACTGCCCTTGTTGTGATCCACAATTATAAATCAATGGAAAAATCGTATCTACTGTTTAAGCAGCACAAGCAATGAAACCTCAAATGTGTTTGTCTCTTCAAAGTGAATTACTTTTGACAACCTTGGCAGTCAGCTCTATAGATTTTACTATTCGTTTCCAAATTCTTTTCATTTATTGTAACATGAAAAAAATTATTACCATGTGATACTGTAAGATTTATGCATAATGAGAAACACTACCCTAATGATGATTTAACCTTGCAGTAAAATATTCAACCCTAAAATAAAAGGTAAGAGTATTTCTGTGTCAGGAAATAAAGCAGTAGATATATTTGCTGAGTCATTTTTTTCAAATTACTAACTCCTAAGAGCCTAATATGTACAGTAGCTCTTTTTTTTTATTACAAGACAATATATGATCATTATTAGGAAATTAGAATAAGTAGATAAGCCAAAAGAAGGAAATGAACTCCTACTCCTGGTTTACCATTGTTAATTTCCTTGTATATGACCTTTCAGGCTTCTGTACATGTTTTATAATTCTTTTTTTTTCCTTTGTTGCAAAACTGTTCTATGTCCATAATGTCAATATTTGCCTAAATTATCATTCCTAATGGCAAAATAATAGTTGTTTAGATAG
Organism: Mustela nigripes; assembly: GCF_022355385.1. Taxonomy (NCBI): domain Eukaryota; kingdom Metazoa; phylum Chordata; class Mammalia; order Carnivora; family Mustelidae; genus Mustela; species Mustela nigripes. Next base: position 60,619,246 of record NC_081568.1, on the reverse strand, counting down.
GCCCTGTGTTGTTATATATATATTTCTTCCCAGTTTTTAGCTGTTATAAAACACATTGTCATAATCAATTATATAGCTTAATCTTTGCTTTTTTCTTTATTTTTCCTTGATTTCTTTTTTTTTTTTTTTTTAATTTGAGAGAGAGAGAGAGAGCATAGGTGGGAGAGGTACAGGGAGAGGGAGAGAATCTCAAGCAGACTTCATTGCCGCGGACCTGACTCAGGGCTCGATCTCACAGCCCTGAGATTGTGACCTGAGCCAAAACCAACAGTCAGTTGCTCAACTGATTGTGCACCCAGGCACCCCAAATCTTTGCTTTTATTACCATTGGATAAATTCTAGAAATGTCTGTAGTGTCTGAGTTGAAAGGTATGGTGTTTAAAGACTTGGATGCACAGAGGCATGTTACTCCCCTGTAGAGTTAAGTCGGTTTATGTTCCCACCAGCAGTGTTTGAGAGTACCTACTTCTTATCTGTGGGCATTACTAATTTAAAAATAAGACTCTTAAAGATCCTTCATATGAAAACAGCAGTGAATGAAATTAAATCTCTCATTCAGGTTGATTGAGAAATCATTGAGAAAGATTCTTGATCTTTATAAAAATTGACAATATTTTAGGAAAGTTCCCTTTGAAAAAAATACAAGCTTTAAAAAAATCTTTCTCCTCTCTGTCTTTTTTTTTTTGTCAGAGAATTTTAGACATAAAGGTAACTTTTAAATCTTCTAGCCCAGTGGTTTAGTGCTGTGTTTGGAAAGGATTGTGACCCATCAGTGATTGTGAAATCATTTTAATGGACTTTGACTTTGTTTTGATGAAATTTAGAATAGAAAATGTTAGCCTGCATTGTATGTAGTAATGATGAGTTTAGGTACGTGCGTGTGTGTGTACATATTTGTACATGGATGAATTTAGAGATTATTACTAAAATGTGTTTCTGACTCAAGGTCATGGTCACAGTAATATGTAACATTCAGTAGTCTTAACCTCTACACTGTATTTTCCTTTTATAAATGATTTATTTAAAAAAGAAGTAACTTCTGATTAGCATTCTATTTAGAAGGAATACTTTATTTACTAGCCTTTGCATATTTTTGATTCACAGCGATAGATGAGATCTCTCAGGAAGATAGAGACCAGTCCTTTTAGGCTCTGGATGTCCTAAAAGATAATACTAAGTAGAAAATCTAACATGGTTTTATTACATGCATAATTATTAGCAGCAAGCACTGACAGTTGACAAGTTATAGGGTTGGGTATCTCTTCAAGTTCCCTCTCTGTCCCTTAATGGCTAATGCTTTGGATTAAGCAGTGTCTCTGAGCCTTTGTTCTCTTATTCATCAAGTGGTATCATAGTTTCCACCTCATAAAATTGTTGCAAGGTTTAAATAAATACAATGCCTGGTATGTATTACATTCAGAACAACTTGCAGCTTTTAGTTTTGATGCTGATGACATTTGAAAGTACTGTGTTGCTTGTGCATGAGTATGTGTCTGTGTGGATGTGGACGGACTGTGGTGTATATCTCCATGTCTAACCAGAATATCCATCCATACTCCCTTTGTTTTTTGTTTTGTTTTGTTTTGTTTTCCCAGGGTTTCCTAGTCTTGAACTACTGGCTACATGGCTACCAAATGCCTAAGGGAGTTCTTCACAGCTGAGTTATGAAGCTGGAATTGGTTCTAGACGCTGGGTAGATGCAAAGCAGCCTAACTCTTCCAAGTACCAACATTTCTCACCTCCGATTCCGGCCTCTACTTTGAGAAGGATACCTTAGCCTCACCGACTTCCAGTAGAACAGAAGCCCATTTCCTCCCCCCATCAGTGAAAAAAAAAAAATCTAACGCTTCAAATGTAAATTGTTCATATAAAAGGAATATACAGTCTGTTTTACAGAAGTAAATCGACCATCAAGAGAAGACTGGCCTCTAATTTATATTGCTTTGCACTTTGGTCTGATATTAAGAAACAGCATTCTTCTTTGGTGAAATTTTGGGTGCCAAACACCTACCCAGAATGTCCAGGGCTTTCCTTTTCAGAAGTTAGCATTCTCCTTTTGACCGTCCAAGTCATTATGAATTCTGACCTGTATTAGGAACATGTTGGACAATGGAAAAATTTCTCTGGATTGTTTTAGTCATATTTTTTGGATTTTCCTTTCTGTACCAATTTCTTTTAATTTAAAGAACTATAAGCCAGGTTATATTATCTCCCAACAGGTAATATAGCTCTTTTCTTTTATTAACTGTTCTCTCTGTATCCCAACCATCTCCAGATATTTGGTAGAGTAACACTTTTACACGTGTGCTTGCCTCCTAATTTAAAATACTGTATCCGCATGTAGATATAATGTACATAACAGTTTAACCTCAAGGTTGCTGGAGTCAGGGCCCCTGTGCCTGAGACACTAATACAGAGTGTGTTCGCACTTAGCCATGGGCTGGGCTCAAGAACCTGATACCAGGGTTGATGTGGATTACCTAGAACCCTTCCTGCAGTATTCATATGGTATTTTTATTTTGTCATTGTCATTTTGTGTGTATGTGTGTGGTGTGCGTGTTTTTAATGGGACTCTTGTTTTAAAATGTAATTTCTAAAGTTTAACACAAAATGTTTTATTCGTTGTGTAGCATATATAACAGAGAGGTACCTTAAAATTTTTTGTTGTTCTTTTCATCGTTAAGTACTCCTGAGTACTAGTGGTCTCTTCCCATGGTATTCATTTGACTTTACTGTCAAAGATCATTATTCTGTGCATTAGTATCCCTGGAAAGGGAGGAACAAGAAGGCCCTGCTAACTGGGTTTCCTGGCTCTGGAATGCACACATCCTGGCGTGGATGTCGCATCCCCACTGGGGTGGTAACAGGGCCTGCTTGTGTGCTGGAGCCTGTTATGCCAGGTCAGTTTGGTTCAGAGGCCCATCTCGAGTGGAGGGGTACTCCTACGTGGTGCAAAACTTCAAGCTCATGAACCCCATTCCCGTCATCTCTGGTGTCGCCTGCTGCTGTGGCCCTGGCGGGTTCTCAGAACTGCTCTGCAGCCTGAATGTGTGAATGGCACTATCATGCTGACCGTGCATGGAAAGGACTTCGGCATTCGGTTGGCACTCCTTTTCCCTTGTTCGATATTAGGTTCTGATTTTCCCCTTGCCATTGTTTCCAAAGATTAAGGAATGTCAGTAACATTTTAAAGGACCAATAAGAACCTCCCGTTGACTAACCCTCTTCCCGAGGAAGCACACTCAACTACTAAAGGGAAGGGCCCTGGGCTCAGTTTTGTCCTTTGCATTGAGAACGGTGTGGGGATCAATGTGTGTGTATGTCATTTGTTTCATGGGTTGGCTTGGCTTTTTAGTTTTTCTTTTTCCTTTTTTAAAAATACATTCTCCCCTCCCACATGTTACCAGATTAATTTCTATTTTTGAGAAGTTGAGTCTCCAAGTGTAAGAAAAAGATAAGGAAATCTCTATTTGTGAGGTAGTTGTTGTAAGCTTGACAGAGGTTGTGGAAGTGAGTTAACTTGTACCACTCTCCACATGACAGCTTTATATCAAACTGGTTAGGCGAGCCCAGGATGAGGGAGGGGTGGGGGGAGGAGGCAATTCTTCTGAACGAATGGACTTTTTGTTGATGTTTTTGCATGTTTAATATAGAAGTTCTTGTTCCTTGGGAGATCATGGCCTTCGAATATGCACACAACCTTTGAATTGTGCCTATTAAATTATAGCAGGGGACTTTGGCACCCAAGGAATTCTCACTTTCTGGGATTATAGTAGTAATTCCCAGCCGTACCCTGGACTTTATTTTGCTAACCATAATTGAGCAACTGTAAATTACTGCTATATTACTGTTTTAAAGCACTGGGATAGTCTAATTCTAACTTGTAATTAATTATGTTTGCCAATTATCTGTTTGAAATAAATTTGTGTCTGAACAGCTATTGAAACTGTTAAATTGTACAGATATTATTCATGACAGCTTTGTACTGTGGAATGTGCTTAATAAAAAACAAAAAGTTTGACTTTTGTCCAATAAATTGCTAAGTAATGTCAATAAATCAAGTATGAGTATTATGCAGTACACCTAATCTGGCTTCATGCAATTGTTACTTCAGCTACTAGTTCAAGGCCAATTCTCTTAATAAAGTGTTGCGACACTCTGATGCTCTGCTAAGACATTTTTCAAAAACCTGTTCTGTTCTTTCAGTCATCCAGTGACGTCCCATTAAAGTTTGTAGATCTCGGGAGAGTGGAGTGAAAGCGGACTGCTTGTGGGCTCTTGGGGGGTTAGTGTGAGGCGATGCCAGGGTGCGCCCCCGGGGTGTTCCCCCAGGACCCGGGAGCTAGCTTCGCGCAGGCTCCCAGCTGCTTCACAGGTTACTGGAGAACCACGAAGGGGGCCCTTGGGTGGCCCCGGCGGCTCCGAGGGAGAGCGGAGCCCCTGGCGCTGGAAGAAGCGGGCTGCGGTGTGGCTTGCTCCCCGCGAGCCGCCGGCGTGCAGTCGTTGCGCTTCCCAGGTCCGCGGACGCGCAGGTCCCGGTCCTGTCCTAGAGCTGACGGAGCACGGTTTGTGTGTGCGGGGCGGGGACGGGGCGGGGGCCGGTGTGGGGGGGCGGGGGCCGGGGGGGGGGGGTGGGGGGTGGGGGGTGTGGTGTGCTCCCAAGCCCGGGGTAGCAGCGGGCTCTCCGGATAACTGGCTCTCCCCGCGAGTCCGCCAGACCCGTGGACCTTGGGGCGGAGTCCTGCCACATGCATTGCCTCCACCCGCTTTCCTTGTGAGGTTTTAAAAATCCGTAATACGCGGACCTTTGAGGAACCTCTTTGCAAGCCATGAGAATGAAAAGTGCTTCTCTCTTTCATCCTGGACCTTCAGTCCCTCCCGCAGTCGTCGTCCCGTTTTTGTGTCTCCTTTGACAGGGACTGATGCTCTGTGTATATGGCAGGCTCCGTGTCTGCGTGCGTACATGTGTATATTACACACACACACACCTGTTCACATACCACCCCTAACGGCGACGGTGGCAGCTCCACGTGCTGGGCCGCGCTCTGCTTTGTCATCCCCTGTTCTTCGGAAGATCCTTCCGTGTCTGCGCCCGAGATTCTGCCGCCTCCGTGGCCACCGCCGCGTCACATTCGGTTTCCATCAGAGCTGGAGCTGGGGCAGTTTCTTGCCTTTTCTGATAGCGACCGTCATCTTTCACAGCTCTTCTATCCTTGCCTGTGCTGAGTGTGAAAAACCATTGGTAATTTGGGCTCATCGCGATGAACAGATGTGCCCAAACACTGCTGCAGCGTGGGAAGGACCTCAGGTGTCCCAGGGTCTTAACCTCTCCAGTGGCCTCCGACCCTCACATCACAGAGCTGGTGTTCAGTTAATGATAGTTTCTATCTTCCTCAACAGGTGAGGCGTTACTGCAAGAAATGCACAGCTACAAATGCATCCCATATTGGTGGTGGAGGTTCTAAGAGAGGTTTTGTAGAACTCCTTGGATATATAATCAGAGGATAGAGTGGTGCTTTGCCATTTCAGCCTGTTGGTTTTCTAGTTAATAAGGAGAAAAGAAGTTGGGCCATCTGGCCAATAATCCCGTTACTAATTAGCTGTGTGGCAATGGGGTCTTAGCTTCCCTATGTATAAAAGAAGGTGTCACTAGCTCCCGTCCAGGAGGGCATGAGCCCCAGCTCTGGATGATCTGTTGGCTTGCAGGAATGCAGACCAATGCCTCATCTAAAGTTTAAGAAAAACTGAAAATCCCAATCATGCAAAGACCCAATTTATAAAAGTTGGCAACATTTTTTTTTTTGTTGGGGGGAGACTTTTTAAAGTCAGTCATTGGAGCACCAATTTGCCATCCCCGAACCAACATGATTTTAAGCATTTCCAGTAATGACCTCTTGAAAAGTTGTGTCCAAATTTGGCAACGGAACACTCGGAGAATAGAATAGATTCCAGAGAACAGGGACGAATTGAATACTATGCTTTGTGCCAAAGTGACCAGCACACGGAATGTCTCCATACATGTTACCTTTAGGAAAGATGACCAAACAAGGGAGGGGTTTGAAAAGGCAAGAGGAGGAGGGGGAAGGAGCCAAGAGCTGGCAAGCCCCGTCTTCAGTCGCGTTGTGAGTGTTTAGACCAGCTGCCTGCTTTTGTGCTGGGACTGAGTTCACATTACAGCAAGGCAGGCTTGAGGCCCAGGATCGACTAGGTCTTCCAGCTGGAGGAAATTCTGGGAGCTCCAAGACCTCCAAGCTCCCGCTTGTTTATTGCTTGAAGCTGGATCTAAGACCTCGTAGACACTCAAACTTAGATGTGGTCTGACTGCGTACATGGTGATCTTCAGGGGCTTACCGCCTCCCCCCCCCCAAATGGGGTGAGGGACTCCACAGGCCACATGCAATGAAATACTAATTCAGCGTTTAAAATTTTTTATCGGTTAAGTATAACTGTGTGAAGGAATTCTAGTGCACATCTTAAGTAACTTTTGTGTGTGCATGCATTGCAAACTGGAAAGCAGAATCCTATCAATGGATTTGTGCTGTTGATTGCTTTTAGCTTTGTGACTTTTTACTCATCCTATCTCCAGGTTTTACATAATTGTATCTTTCAGAGTAAGTATGTTGTTGGTCTGGCCTGGGACAACACAGGAATGCCAAGACCAGAGACTTAATCTGTAATGGGACATGCTTGAGGAATAGCCCACAGCTGGTGTTACGGCAAGAGCTCACGGAGTACAACTTAAGCTCCCTCCACCCTTAATCGCCATCTTTGGATCCAGTGGACCTTTCTGTTCTTGTGGTGTGTTTTGCTTCCAGATACCCTGCGGCGCTGGGGGTTGAGAAGGACCGCTCTTAGAACACTGCAGACTTTGGAACTTGGTGTCACATCCAGAGATCCCATGAGGATCCCTGACTACAGGATGGCAGAGAGGAAAAGAGCATAAACTTTGGTGTCACTGGACCTAGCTTGAGATCGGAGCCCTGCCACCCCATTGGCAGCAGCCCAGTGAGCAAGGACATCCTCTGCCCTGAACATGAGCTTCCTCTAGGAAGTGGAGACAGTACTATTAAATCACTATAAGAATTAAGTGACATAACCTAAAATGCCTTATCTAAAATCTAAATGTAGATCTATTCAAAGCACTACCAGTACCTAAGAGAACGTCAATGCTAGCCGTTTCTGGTAGCTTCTACCATGGCTTTTAAGCAGATGGTACAGAATGTTCAGAGCAGAGGAAGGTCTCATAAAGGTTAGGGCTCAGGATGGTGTGTGGTGAGACAAAAATCAAATGTGCTCAGGCAGCCTGAGGCCTGTCCAGGCCTCTGCAGGGTCAATGCAGGAGCTGGTTCTCGGAAAGATGCTGATGGTCCCCAGCGAGGACGTTAGTTAGTGACCTGGCTGGGGCTGCCCAGTGGTGCAACTGAGGGAGAGGGACCAGGTGAACAGTACTTAACACTGTTACTTTTGTTAGTTTTTAATTAAGAATAATCCAGCTTTCAAAGCAGTCCCCCTAGATCTTCAGGGGCTGTTTCTGGGACGAGGATAAGACCTCAACATGCCAGTAGGCTCCGCGAATTATAGTGTCTCCAAAGTGGACAAGCAAGAATTTCACATCGTCAGCGTGTGAGAGTGTGTGTGTGTGTGTGTGTGTGTGTGCAGGTGGTGGGGCAGGACAGTGGTGGGCTCCGCAGGGAAGGGGTGGTTCAGTGCCAACAACAGCCACAATGGGAATAAACACAACCACCGAATAGTGCGTGCCAGGCTTGCTGGGAATGGTTTTACACGCGCTGTGATCCTCGCAGAAGCTCCATGCGGTCTGTGTTAGTACCACCTGACAGCTGAGGAAACTGAGGCCCGGGTATGTCTTGCTTGTGAGCAGCTGGGCTTAGCCTTGATTCCGGCCTGCCTTAACTGCCACCACTGACACACTGTCCTCCATGCTCCCCGGGCACTAGGATTAGCAGAGCCTCCATGGGGAGCCAGGCCCCCTACTGAGCAGAGAGGGCTTGCATGAACAGGTCTTCTGCACATCTTTCCTTCACACTGGTGTGTCCCTAGCACGCATACTTTGGTCATTAATAAATGTGCACCTGTGCCTTCAAGCACGCACCAAGTTCAGTAGAGTGTAAGGAACAGGGCAAGAGGAGTGCCAGGAGCCTGTGGCCAGCCGGTGGGCCACACTGAGCACTGGGGGCTCTACTGCAGCAGTGGGCAGCCACTGGTGGATTTGAAGCTGGGGATGATCAGTTAGAAGACTGGTGTCAAGATTCAGGAGAGGAATGTTGAGGTCTGGAATAAGGCAAAGCACTGAGGAAGGTGAGAGAGGGCGATTTGGGGGCCGGTTGAGGGCACAAGCGAGGGCAGCCACGGTTGGTGTGTGTCTCCTCTGTGCCACTAGGTGGGGCTGTAGGGAAAGGAACCCCTCCCCTGCTCTCAGGAAGCTTCCAGTCCAGAAGAAATAAATATACTGTGGTTGCTACAGTGCCCATGCACCCGTGAATTCTCAGATAAAACCTGATTGTGATAAGTGCCGAGAAGAGATGATCCCTGGCAGCGGGTGCAGCGGACTGCGAAACATCTGAGCCAAGATCTCAGTGATAAGCAGCCACCAGCGGGGGAATGTTCCAGGCTGGAACCTAAGTTCCAGGTGGGTATGCCCACTCTGAACAAAGGGGCAGAAGCGGCGCTTGGTCTCTCAGATAAGGGAAGGAGAGCTTGGATAGAAGGGTGACACGCTGGGATTTGGATATTGCAGGTGCCCGAGAGATAAGCCTTCAGGTGAAGCCGCCTCGGGCTGTCTGGAGAGAGGCGAGGGGTGGCTTTCGAAGAAGAGCCCAGCCCGAGACGGGAAGAACGTAGCATTTAGGCTGGGGGCCACGGGAGGACAAGCCAGCGACAGAGGCGGAGAAGGAACAGCTGAAAAGGTAGGGGCATGACAACCAGCAGTCTTGGCCGGGAGGGTAGACGCTGGAAATTGGAAAGCCTTCCTTGAACAGTTGCCTCCAGGCTGCCCAGGCCTCCTGGGGAAACAGTGTCCACTCGTGGGGTGGCAGGCCACATCGGCTTCCCCTGCCATCAGCACGGTGCCCTGGGCTCCTGATGGCCGGGCTCTGGCAGCAAACAGCGGCCGGCCCTAGCCTCTGCTGTCCTTGGGAGTGTTCCCTGCAAGCCCATCTGCACAAACAGACGGGGCCGGGTCTGCACCTCAGGAATGAGGAGATAAAAGGGACCAGCGGGGCTTTTTCCACCAAAGGCGAAAGCATTTTATAGAGCGGGCTGCGAGTTTTTGTTTCAGGAAATTTCATCATGTCTCCAAGAAGGGGAGGGGAAAAATGAGAGAGGGAAAGGGTGGTGGTTGGAGGGGGGCAGAAGTTAATTGGCCTCAGATTTTCTCACTCCCTTTTCATGTTGGTAACACGAGGCGGCCCAGGTCAGCCTCAGGTCAGCGACGTTAGGGCTCTTTAGTGCCCCTCTGTGAATACCTCATTTCTGTAATAGTTTTTCCTTTAAAAACAGCTCTGCCTTCTTTGGCAGATGGTGACATTCCATTAGCATATGGAATATTTTTCAAAACACATCCGAAAGCATGTCTCTTACGGAGGAGACTGGGCAAAAGCAAATGAATGTTTGAAAAGTATGTTGGGAGCAACTCAACATTTAACAGAAGGCTCCCACTCCACCGCCCCCGTCCCACCCCTCCCCACCGTGACTCCTGGATTGTTACTATAACCAACAAGAGGAGAGGATTTTCCCCTAAAGCTTTTCTGTTGGCTGTATTATGACCATCACAACACACAGGAGGTAGCTAGAGAGAGCCTGAACCCAAGAGGAGCACATTTCTTGGACTGGAATGGACATTGGCAAGCCTTTGTGACTGTGGCATCAGCGGTAGTGATGGATGCTTCTTGTTCATCGAATACCTATTGTGTGCCAGATGCTGGTGGGGCCTTCATTGTTGTCTTTCCTGCTGAACTCCATCCACTACATGGTGGGCAGAGCAATCTCTTGAACACATAAGTCAGATCATGTCACTGCCCCACCCAACACACTCCACTGTGCTGGGCATTGTGCTTAGTTAGAATCAAGTTCAAACTCCTTGTAGTGATCTGCAGTAATCCAGCACCTGCCTGCCTCTCCAATCATACTTCACTCTGTCACTCCCACTCCTGCTGTGAGGCTTGCTTTCCATTCCTTATTTCTGCCTCAGGGCCTTTGCATGTGCTATTCCCTCTGCTTAGCATGCATTTCCTCAGTTAATAATGGCTGCTTCCTCATCATTCAGGTTTCAACTCAAACACTCTCTTTTCAGAGGAGCCTTCTCCGACCAGGTCATCTAAATTATCCCTAAATTACTCTCTATTGCATCCTGTGTTCTATTTATTTTATAGTACTTACATTTTATTACTTTGCTTGCTTGTATTTATTTAAGACATATTTATTGAAGGCCTACTATGTGCCAGGTAATGAAATAGGCCGTGACAAAACAAATGTCCCTGCTCCCAGGAAGCCTACAGTATGACATAGGAAGGCAGATGATAAACAAATTGTATATTTTCTGACACCCCTTATCAGGAATGTAAACTTCCTGAAGACAGGGACCCTTCAGAAGACAAACACTTTGGGACGTGGTAACCACAGAGCTTATGGAATCATAGTTACATGAAGGACTGGACCCAATTTTTTTTTCTTGATTTTTTTTTAAAGATTTTATTTATTTATTTGACAGACAGAGATCACAAGTAGGCAGAGAGGCAGGCAGAGAGAGAGGAGGAAGCAGGCTCCCTACCGAGCAGAGAGCCCAATGCGGTGCTTGATCCCAGGACTTTGGGATCATGACCTGAGCTGAAGGCAGAGGCTTTAACCCACTGAGCCACCCAGGCACCGTTGGACCCCATTTTATTAACAATGTTATTGAGGATAGAACAGGAAGTGGCTTTCAGAATGGTGGAGCAAGGATCTGGATTCAGTTCTGTCTGACTTAGAAGCCGGAACTCCACAAGGCCTGCTGGTTCCAAAGCTTCTTGCAGGGTGTTTTTCTTACTGCTTCCTTCTTCCAGCCCAATATCGGGGTCTTTCCTGTCTCCCCACATCTGTCTGACCCTTCCTATGGCTGTGCTTTCAGCTCCCCACTCTCTGTGTCACTTTGGGCCACATCCTTCAGCTTTCTGAGCCCCAATTTCCCGGTCAGAGTGAGAATTTAAACCACAGTCGATTTGCTAAAGCTCCAGAGGTTCTCTTATCTTGAGATCTGATCAACCAGTCTGTAAATTGGGTTCAATAACAGTTTGAAAAGCAATTTTGATTTCTGCATCTCCAACTGAATAGTCATGTCAAGGTCCAGCATGGTCTCAGCAGCTACCTCTTCTCAGACTATTATTTCTAGCCCTCTATTCTGCTGCCCCTGTTGAGCCACGGACAGAAGCCCAATTCACACTTGCCTCGGCGAAGAAGGGCATTTATTGGCCCATATTTCACATGAGCCCCAGAATGGGCTAGCTTTAGGCATGGATCTGGGAGCCTCGAACTGTGTCATCAGCCTTTGGGTTTCACTCTTCCTCCCTCCCCGCTCTCCTGTCTCATGGTCTCATTTGCAGACAAGCTCTCTCCACACCATTGCTAGCAACCCCAGGAGCACATCTTATCCTCTGAATATCTCAGGGGAGATATATCTCTCTTCCCGGCAGGCCCAAAGAGTCCTGGACTTCAGACTCCTGGGCTCGGATTGGCTCATGTGCCCACTCGGAAACCTGTCACTGGTCAGTGGAGTGGGGTGCTCTGATTGGCCCGGCCTGGTCACGTAGCCTCCCTGTAGCCAGGAGCTGGGGTTTATCCTACCCAACCCACACAGACTGAAAAGAGAAGGAAGGCAGATCCCAAATGAAGATCAGGGTGTTGGGGTCCAAAAAGAAAGGGGAACAGAGGCTGGGCAGATAACACCCAGAGTCTGATGTCCCTGCCACTATGCATACATTTTCCCTGTGGGAAATGCCTAATTTTGCATGTTCTTCGAGGCTCAACTCAAGTGTCACCTCCTGCCTGTTCCACAAAGCAGGAACTAAATCCTCCATGCCCGAACTCTTCTCATGCCTTACCACTTTTCTACTTACTGTTGTAGCTATTAATGTGCTCCTCTGAGGCCCTGTGTGTGGAGAGGGTAGAGAGTCTGCCTCTGGTGGAGAGGGTTTGGGTTCAAATCTCACCTTTGTTCTTTATTGATCAGGTGAGCAAGGACCAGGCCCTTCTTTATAATACTTCTCCCTCCAGGACCTGGTTGGGGCATTAAGTGAGCTGAAGCCAGCCCAGCCTGAATTTACAGAGGGCTTTTGATTTCCTTCACACCACAATCTGTCCTTGGTCATCTCTGTGTCCCCAGCTCTGAACACAGGCACTGGTAATCGTCTGTGTTGAATGAACAGACCCCCAGTGTGATTCCAGAGCTGTCCAGGTACCCTAGGGTCTCCCCTTTCATGGCACTGAGATTCCCAAGTGAGCACTTCAAGTGAAAAACCACAGAGTCAAGCCTGAAAACTCTTGAGATGTCAATTCGGCACACAAGGTGTGTGCTGTATGGCCCAGTGCAGAAAGTCTCATGACCATTCAGAGTTTGAGAACCACCAGGCTGGTCAGGGAAGACAAGAGACAAGTCCAAGTGCAGACATTCAGTTATTCAAATGATTCTGCCCTTCAAAGCACAATCTGGAGGGATAGAGAATGAAGAGGGGAAAAAGAAGAGAAAATGGTAAATTCTGAATTTCAAATTGCCTGCAAGGCTCACTCCATCCTGGCTTAATCTGCAGCCTTATTTTATAACTTTAATATGTGTTGAGAGACTTGTTTGTGCTGGGGAGAACAAATGTGGCCATACATGTAAGAGCACTGAGGACAGTGTATAGCACAAGGTGGGGCTCAGTGAATGTGATGGATCGAACCCAAGGCTTGCTCGGTGGTCTGCCCTACGATTCCCTGGGTTGCTGCAGAGGAGGTCTCGGCCGCCTGGATCCCACCTTGGTGGTTGCACCAACGTGGCTCTCAGGCTCTCCTGGAGACATTGGTCACTGACATGTAGGTCCTAAATCCTGGGGTGAGATTCAGGAGACATGTGACTGCTGCTGCCGCCACATCTATAATCCTTGGGCTGGTGAGTAAAATTCAGGCAAGTGAAGTTTACCTTGGTCCCTTTTCCCTGAGTCTTGATTTTCAACCCAAGTAACCTCAACCACCCCACCCCCTTCCCCACTCTCCAAGCCACCCAGCCCTTGAGTCAGGAGCACTGTGGCATTGTTATTCTAGGAACAAGATTTTATATTGTGTTTTTGCAACGCCTTCCATGAGATTTCCGGGGCAGCCATGTCGAACCTTTGGGTGTGACTTTAGCCATACTGTGTCATGACTGCAGAGGCTCCCTTGGGGAGAAAGGAAGCTGTGAGGTCCAGATGGTCCTAGAAACCAGAGGTACCTCTGGAGGCCGAGGGCCTTCCTGCCCAAGCCAGGCTCCTCCCAGCCTGCATTTGGACACTCCACTGTCATGACCGAGTTGGTGGTTCTCCTGACTGCAGAGTCTAAAACCGCGCCTTTCCTTGGGCAAGGTCGAGCCAAGGCCAACAGCGTTGGTTCTTCATGGAACAGCAGACTCCTGGCTCCCTGTGCTGACCCATGGATTAGGAGCCAGGACTCTGGCTTAACAGCCTGGAGTCCAACTCCTGGCTCTGCATGAGTGTTCAGAGGTCAGGAATCGAGTGAGCTTTCGGCGGTCAGATCTCCTCGTAGCAGTTCATGAATCTTCATGCCATCGCGCCCGTGTCAACTCCTGTTTTTTGTGCATTCTTCTTGTGCCACCGACTTGATACCTCCCTCCCCGAGAGCCCAGTCGAATCCCAGAGTGACAGAGCCCGCTCATCTCAATTACCGGAAGCTACTGGGAGGAGCTTCTTTGTTCAGGTCTCCTCATAGGTCACCAGCCAACCAACAGATGGGCAGTCCTTAGGTCAGGTGCCCATCTTTTGTCCAATCCGGGGCGATCCTTTGTTCAAGCACAGCCCGAAGTGCAGTGGTTTTGGGTGGAGTGTTTCCTTGGGGGTGGGGGGTGCTTAGGTGTGTCTAACACCAGTGTCCACTGCTCCCTCCTCTCCCCTCATGACCCCCTACCCAGTTCTTTGATAAACTTTGACAGGGTCAACATGATTGATGATTACTGTAAGAACTTCATACTCCTGAAATAACTTGGAGTTCTTAAGATTCAAGGGGCAAATGCCCCTATTCTTGTTTGCATGAGAAGGCTCTCCAGGAGGGCGGGCATTCACAGAACAATACCATCCCTTCTGCCACAGTTTCTCCGAATCCTATCCATCAGTGCAGTATGTACTGGAGTGTGACTTTTTCAGTGTGACAATTTTAGTATCTAACATGGTTGGCCCTCCAGAGACTCTTAAAGTAGCTATAAACATGTAGGGATGCTCAAATGAAATTAGAATGAGCCATATTGAGACATTTAAGGCAGAGTTCTCTGGCCAAAGGGCCTTAGCCTATTGCCACCATTACTTGGTTTCTCTGGATCAGCTTTTACATCTTATTTATATCCTAGATTTCATTTGCTCTGTAGTTCCCTTGAAATGTTTCCCAATGTGTATCTTCTGGGATGACAGTTCCATGGAATATTAAATAAGCATTATATATGAAAGAAGATTCTGTGATCGAGTTTGAAAAATATGGAGTTAAAGAAAGTCAGATGTTTTTAACTGCAGGACTTATCAGAGCCTCCAGTGTGCTAATGCATGCTGTTACTGCCCACAAAGGTAATAGAGGCTTTTGTGTTTCCCACATTTATTTGGTCTTGGAGGCATTCCCCCCCCCCCCCATGAGTATCTCACAAGATTAGTGTTATGAGGAGAAACACACTAAGAAATGCTACTTTAGATAGAAAGGGAATGCTATCTCTCCTTTTTGTTGGGTATGTGGGATTTATGTAATTTGCTTATTTGATCCATTATTGCCAAATGTGGGAAGACAGGCATGTGTTACTGGATGAGACTTTCTTCAGAGAGGTTGCCTTCTCTTCCTGTTGGTCCACTAGTTATAGACTTGGGATGTTATAATGATGGGGAGGGTAGCTGCAGATCCATGAGGGAATTATGCTAACTTGTGTGTACATTTTGGGCAGCTTCTTTGAATGGGGTTGGAGTCACAGCATTGCCTGCCCCAGGAGAACATCATGAAGTATATAAAATTCCCTAGTAGCCTGGCTTTTGTCCTCAAGTATGTAGCACTTTAAGACCCCAGGAAAGCTATGGTGGCTAAAGAAAGGTTGGTAGGAGTGACATATTGGGTTGTGTTTTACTTGGGCTGTGCGTCTCAACCCAAGCACTATTGATGTTTGGATGGGATCATTCTTGTTCGGAAGTGGAGCTGTCTTGTGGACTGTGGGATGATTGGCAGCATCCTTGGCCTCTACCCCTTAGATGCCAAGTAACACAGACTGTCTGCCCCTTGCTCCATTGTGACAACCCAAAATGTCTCCAGACATTGCTAAATGTCCTTCAGCAGGAAAACATTGCCCCCAATTTACAAACATGCCTTTAAGGAAAACTTGACCAAAGTCTGCGAAAGCCTTTTAGGGTGTATTACCATACTTTGAAAGAAGGAAAATAGTGCTGTCATACTCAGAGCATGCTCTGAGAACCTGTAAGAACTGCCAACTAATGGAACTCTCCTTTTGGCACATTTTCTTAACTCATCCTTAAGGCTCATGTATCTGTTGTTGTTCTTGTTGCAAGATACAGAAAACACAACCCAAAATGGTCTAAACAGAAAAAGGAATTTTTTGGCTGATGAAATGGTATAGTCCAGTGTAGTCTGAGCCTCAGGCATAGCTGGATCCAGGTGCTCAAGAATAGTTCCAGCTCTTTGCTCTGATTTCCTTGATATTGGTTCCATTCTTAGGCTCTTCCCATGTGGTCGTGAGACGGCCACTAGCAGCTCTGGCCTACTCCTCACTACAACACATCTGGTGGAAGAGGGAGAACTTTTCCCTCACAGTTTGAATGAAAGTCCTAGTCTGGATTCCTATTGACCCAGGATGCTATGCTACTCTCATTAGCTACCCCTGACTCACACACCTGTCCCTAGAATCAGGGGTAGAATCAACACCAACTGAACCATCCGGTTGGGAAATGGGAAGGGATGGTTCCTCAGAGAAAAATCATGATGGTTACCTGTAGAGAGGTTGGTGGATGCAATAACAACAGTTACCAGACGTGGCCACCCCCATTTGTGGAATATGAGTGCTTTACCAGATCCTACACTGCCTCATTCCTAATCCCAACCACTGTCCTGAGAGATAGCTATTGTTATCCCATTGTACAGATAGGTAACTGGAGACTCAGAGGGAGAAGAAATGACGTAGCCAGAGTCACATGGCTGGGCAGTGGCTGAGCTGCAGACCTGGCACGCCATTTTGCCTCTTACAAAGGACCCCCTCCCTAACCAGCTTTTGCTCTCCAACAATCGAGAAAATTTCATGGGGTCTCCTTGGTGACATTCTCAAAAGAAGGATAGTGGAGGGCCACCACCCTTCAGGTGACTATCCAACCTGTCCAAAATTCTCTTATCAAGTGTGACGCCAGGTTATGACAGTAATCCCTAAGGGCCATTCCAGACACAGCAAGATAGGGAATGCTTGGTTGGCATTTTCATGCTTGGTCCTGTTTTGTCTGCTTGGTCTCTTTTCCTGGCTTCTTCTTCGCCCACTGCTGTTATTCTGTCTTCACCCCCCACCTCCACCGGGTGCATTGTTAACAACAGCTAACATTTCTTCAGGGCTTACCGTGTGCTGGGCATCATGCCAAGGAATTTCCGTGACATAATTGCATCAAACCTTCTCAAATGTCACAATGAAGTTGACGCTACTATTACTCCCATTTTACAGATGTGGTGACAGACTCGGAGAGGCTAGGTGACTTGCCCACAGCCGCCCTGCCCATAGATGGGAGAGCTGAGGTTTGAATCCAGGCAGATCCCGTTGCGTTTACCGTGACACAAAACTGCAGAAATTGCAAACCCGTGGCCTGTGAGTCAAATTTGGCTTGCAGATATATTTTGTTTGGCCCACGTAGCACTTTAAAAAAACATTGGAATAAGTTGCCAATGTTTAAAAATTGGGAACCTGCACATTAAAAAACAAAATCCGTTCTTTCCTACTTCTCTTGAAAAAAAAAAAAAAAAGAAAGAAAGAAATAAAAAAGAAAGAAAAAGATTGGCAACCCTGGGTCTGCATTCCCGCTGCTGGCCAGAGACTGGGGAGAGCTAACAGTCAGTCCCAGCTGTCCCCAGGACCACGGTCCCTATCACTCCCTCTGACCTTCCCAACACAGAGGCTGATTTCCCCTGTCGAGGCTCATCTCGTGTGTGTTCTGTCCTTTTCTTTATGTGCTTCCCGCTTTACCTGCACAGCCTCAGAAAGCCTTGGTGCTTGCTGCCTCACCTCCCAGATTCCGACCAGTTTGGGGTTGCTGGTAGTCCTCCACAGGTTTGGGGGAAACGTCTCTCACTGGTGAAGGCCTGACTGTGGCACTGGAGCAGTTGGAAAGAGCCCCACTTTTTCTCCAGTGCCCCAACCACCACACCCCGCCCCCCATCCCAGCATCCACCGCCATCTTCTGTTTATTGACCATCTGGGGCCACTTTCTTGGCAGTGTTTGCCTTGGGTACATGACTGTTTTTTTTCTTGCTCCCCTTCGAGCCCCCTGCCATTTTCTGCCTAATCCTCCTCAGGAGAACCATCACTCGGATTATCATGAAACTGGAGCCCAGGAGCATGAGGCACAACCTTTTACAACCGACGGACCATTTCACTTCTGCCCAGTTCTGTTTGTTTAAACTCTTTGCTGGCAGGACCCCAGCTCAGGGGCAAAGTTCCATGGCGTTCGCGGGCAGATGTTCTGGCCTGTGGCAGGAGCCCACGTTAAGAGCCAGGACAGGAGAGCTGGTGGCTGGAATCCAGGCTGTGGGGCTGGAGGGCACCTCACAGGTGTGTTCAGAGAGGAGAGGCATTCGGGATGAAAACAGTTAAGTCACAATACTATTTTTGTAAATGGGATTTCCAGGCCCCATTTCCTGCATGAGAAACTGAGGCTCAGAGAAGTGAAGACACGTTGTCCGATGTCACAGAGCTAGTTGAGGTGGGAAGAGGAAAGAAGTATTTTCTGTTGTTTACAGCATGAGGATATGCCACATTTCAGGCAGACGGGAGATGATGAGAGCACCTGAAAGGCATCCTGGAGGACTGCAGGACCTCCACCGTAACTGGTTAGGACACTCCCTGGCTTCTGTTACAACATGGCTGCCTCACCTGGAATCGCAGAGTGGGTACACGTGAGGACGTTGGCCTCTGTAGACTGAGTCCTGGCCCCACCGCTGACCACCTGGTGACCTTACGTGAGTCATGTCACCTCCATGAACCTCAGTTTCCTCATTGGCAACATAGAAGGGGAGGTGGAGAGAGGGAGGACTGGTTTATGGGGCTTTTGTGAGGAACATGTGAGATGGCGCGGTAAAGCACGGAGCGTGGGGCTTCATTCAGCATGAAGCCTTGCACAAGGCCGGGCCTCAGCAAACCCCATCCAGCGTCCTTTCTGGGAGCCCATGGTCAGAGCCCAGGTTTAAACTCCAGCTCCTCAGCGTCTTACCTGTGTGACTTGGGGAACATCACATGCCCTCCCAGGGTTCCTGCTTACTGGTTCAAAAAGAGGATGGGGTGGGAGATAATCTTCCCTCGAAGGTTGTTGGGGGATGAGAGGGAACAGCACTATTGTGAGTACTCAGACCTTCCTCCTGTGTAGGCTGGGGCTCACCGCCTGGATCACGCACCGATTTCCTTTCATCCAGGACATCGAGATGAACAGAACAGGGGCTCAGGATGGCCTCACACACAGTTGTGTGGAGCTGGCCAGCTTCTGCACAGATAGGAGCAAGAAGCAGAAAGCCAGGCAGCCTTTCTTGAGCACCTGCTATGTCCATAGGATTTGCCTACATCAAGAGTATTACTTTCTTATCCCAAATTCAGTCATGCCACAATATCATTTTGTTTCTGGAACGCGGTTTCCCTGGCTCCCAGAGCTCCTTGGGTTCCCGAGAGCAGCTTCCTTCATTTGGTCATTTTCTGGCTTGCCTCCCTCCAGTTCAGGGGTTTCAGCTCTGTTGATTTGGTTTATAAAGAGTCAGTCAGGTTTCACTGTCCCCCAGGTTCCTGTCTCCTCTTGGAGGGGTGCCAGTGGAAAGGTCTTCCTGCCCCTGGCATCCAGTTTTCTCTAGTCTGGCCCCCTCAGCCTGAGGAACTGTTGTATCAAATGGGTGGCCTTGACCTCTGGCTCTTGCTGGCCCTAGAGGCCTCGGAGATCCCAGAGACCTCCAGCCCCTGAAGGTGGCTGGAGCATGTGCTGGAGCCGTGCAGGGAATGCAGGGACTAGAAGCTCTCCTCTTATTTTTCCAGGTGTTGAGACACAGTGCTGCCATCTGCAGAGTTCCCCCGCCCTGTGCCCCCGGGGTGGGGACACGTCAGTCATTCTATATTCCAGGAATGTTGCTGCCTGTGCGCCCAGCATAGGGTCTCACACTGGCACCAACCCTTGAGGATTAGAAGTGGTCATGAACCCATTTTGCAGAACTATGTGCTCAGGGAGATGGCTAATTGTTTGAGGTCATTCAGTGGGGGAAGTCTACATTTGCGCGCAGGGCCATCTGAAGCAAAGCCCTCCTGTGCTTTACAGCACTGCCTCGAAGCGACTGGTAGCAAGAAACCCAAGTTCTGACAATCGGAGAAGCCGTGACTGCTAACCAGCTCATAAAAAGTGCTTTCAGAGTCTGTTCATTTCCATGGAAGAAACAGAGGCCCCGGGAAGGAGAAGTGACTTAGCCGAGGTCACAGAGCAAAGAGGCAGAATCAGGATTCAGGCTCCACTCTCCAGTGCGGGATTCACGGCTTCTTGTTGTCCCAGCTCCTCTGGAAGTTCTCCTGACTGGGGAAGCCATTGCCCGAGTCTGAGGATGACACGGCTGTCCACTGGATGTCATTATTTCTCTACCAAAAGCAAGCTAGGCCTTCTCCTTGCCAGGAAAATCGGATTTTCCCCCTTCCTTGGGCTCAGAAGTTGCTGATGGGAAGCTCAGGTGTGCACTCCTTCTCCCTTTGGCTCAAAGACAGGAGGGAAAGCCTGCTTCCTGTTTTCCTGTGGTGGGGAGGCTCCATTCCCAAGCTAAGTCCTCCCTCCTAGAGACCTGTGACCACTGCAGCCCTTCTTCACCCTCCCCGGCCCCTCCCCCAGTCTCTGCTCAAGTCCCCTTGCTTCCCCTCCTTTCCCCCAATCTCTAAAAATATATTCTTCCCAAACACTCTCTCCGCACAGGAACAGGGATGCCATCTCTCTCCACAGCCTTCACATCAGTTCAGAGCCATATTCATTGGGTGGCAAGGCTCTGCCAAGCCGTATGCTGCCTGCTGCCCAGTGAGGAGGATACAGAAGCAACAGGAAATGCCCTTGGTCCCCAGGGGAGACCAGCTGGGCTGGACAATTTTAGCTTGTGGAGGTCAGGGTGGAGGATGGAGATTACAAGGAAAAGGAGCATAGGCATTCCTGGGGGAAATCATGAGGAGGAGGAGGGGGAGGACGGAGGGAGTAGGGAAATCCATGCTCTGCAGGGGCACAACCTGTCCAAACGGGAAAGGACCTGTGTGTCAGGAAGTGGTGTATGATCGGAGCTTGGAGTGGTGGGATGGGAGACAGACAGTCACGGAGAGGAGCTTCCTTGAAGAAGAAGCCTGGGGTGGTCCCAGCCTTTCTCCACACCATGTAAAGAATCCACCCCTGGAACCCCTGCCTAGGCACACACACATATCAGAGTGAGGTGAGGCCAGGGTTCGGTATCAGACAGACCTGGCCTCCTGTCCTTTGATTCAGTTATGTGCAAATGACCTTGGGCAGGTCAGCTGTGGTCTTATGTGCAAAATGAGAACATCACCTAGGAGGCTGTGGGATCATAGATGTGGAAAGTACTTTGGATAAAACAAACAAACGAACAAACAAACAAAAAAGGGTTATTCTTGTGTTTTTCAAATGAATGTTATGAAAGCATTTATCAAAAAATCTTCTTTAAAAATACCAAGAGGGAGGCCTACACGACCAGTGGACATGCAGGGAATGGGGGAAAGATTTGAATTGACCACTGGGGACAAACTTGGCCATAACCAATTGTTACGGGATGAATTGTGTCTCCTCCCCACACCCACTCCAAAATTCATATGCTGAAGCCCTAACCCCCAGTATATTAAAATGGGACTGTATTTGGAGATAGAGTCTTTAAAGAGACAACTCAGTTAAACTGGGGTCATTAGGGTAGACCCTAATCTAACATGACTGGTGTCCTTATAAGACAAGGCAATTTGGACAGACAGAAAGACACCAGGGACATTAGCACAGAGGGCAGATCCAGGGCAGACAGAGGAAGAAGGACATCATCTGCAAGCCATGAAAGAGGCCTTAGCAGAAACCAAACCCGCTGACACCTAGACCTTTGACTTCCAGCCTCCAGCTCTGTGAGAAAATAATTTTCTGTTGTTTAAGCCACCCAGTCTATAGTAGTTTATTATGGCAGCCTTAGCAAGCCAACACACCACTGAAACCTCATAAGAGCTAAGAAAAGGAATTTATTCCTTTGTTCAACAAAACTTTCCCGGATGCCTCCCATGAGCGAGGCATGCGTCTGGCTGTTGGGGAAAGTGTGGTGAAAGAGACGGGCCTAGAGTCCCTTGTCACTGGTCCACCAGGAGCCCAAGTTGAAAGCCAGAGTCATTTTACTCCAAAGCTTCTTTCTTTCTTTCTTTTCATGACTCTTAGTGGTCTCCTTAGGACTGAATTATCTCATATTGTGTGTACACCTGTTGCATTAATTAGGATGTACTTTGCTGCAAGTAATAGGACTATCCTCTAAAGGTAGCAAAAGCAATAAAGATATATATCTTCAGGCAAGCAGTTGGTCATAGATTGGTTCGATGATCAAAGTTCTCATCAAGGATGTTCCTTCTTTATTCTGCTATCTTCCACGTATTTTTAAAAAGAGTCCAGCCTTATCACTTCACAGTCTTAAAAGGCTGTCGTAGCTCAGAGTCTTAGTCTTCACATATCATGGTCAAAGCAGAAAGGAGGAGCTTTCCATGGCCTGGGAGGAAAGAACTTTCCCAGAAGCTTTAGCAGACATCTCTTTGACCAGAGCTGGGTCACAAGATCAGCCTTAGCTACAAGGATGGGAAAGTAAGTCTTTAATAAAATAAAGGGGACTGGGGTCATCCTGGCCTTCTTAGATCTATCACGTGTCCCCTAGGGCTGGGCACAGCCTACCAAGATGGGAATTTTGTTAGCAAAGGCGAAAAGGGAGGCTGGCTGTTGGGGGGCAGGGGCACCTAGGTGTATGGGCTACACTTGGCTCCCTCTCCGTTCCAAATGATTACATTGTCAAGCGAGGGAGGAAGTCCCATCCAGCCCTTAGAGTAACAGTGTTGTCGTGGCTGCCCCTGATGGGCAGAGGGAGGTGATAACCTGAGAAGTGGGCATCCTCAGTACTGAAGGAGGAGAAGCCTTGAGCATCAGGAGGTATGTCATGCCCTGCCTGTGGCCCCGGGGCCCCAACAGAGGCCAGGTCCAGCAGGCGGGCCCAGCAGGTGTGTGTTCTGAGAGTGAAGGAACCCATGTGGGGACACATGAAACTGTGGTTGCAGAGATTACCGCCCTGTCACCCAGCGTCCTTTATCCCCGCAGTGCCCCAGTGCATTCCTTCTGGAGCCTAGTTCCAGTAAAAATGTTGTCTCTGCCGAGGTTTGAACATGCTTTCTGTTGTCGGAAAATGAAAACTATGCAACCCGATGTGTTTCTCTTTCTGCCTTAGCTGCCAGAAGCCAGAGCCAAATGTGTCGCCCAAGTGCTGGGGGCCATGCTCCCTGGTTTCTCAGCACCGCCCCGCTTCCTCCAGAGGGCGCTGTTCAGGCTCACCTGCCAGTGTCAGGACGAGGAGCCCCACCACGCCCAGTCCTACGAGTGGGGGGGGGGGGGGGAGGGGGGAGGAGGGGGCAGATCGGAAAGAAACTCAAGAAACTCGGGCGCTTGGCAAACTCACCTGGGAGCGCAAAGGCATTGAACCTGCTCAGGTGTCTTCGGAGGCTCTGCTTCCTCTGATCTTCAAAGGGAAAATAGGGGAGAGGAATGGGTTCCGTCAAAGCTGAAACCAAACATTTTGGCTATCTTAACGACCACTGAATCACCGAATCCACCGTATTTTTCCACTTTCAAGTTTTTTCTGGGCTGCTGTGGAGACACGCCCTTCCTGGGTTTAATGGCTTCGCTGTCGGGCGGTGGGGAGGAGGCGTGTTTACTCTTCGCAGGGAAAATAGCGGTTAACGGTGGGACGGGGTGGACCTGATTAGTAATCGGGTGATTTATCCCATGAACGTTCTTTGGGTTTTCCTGGTGGTTTGCACTTGAACTTCGGCTGAATGGAGCAGGAGGAGGGGTAGGAGGAAAACGGCTTCCAGGAGAAAAGGGTGGGGCTGGCCCCGAGCGGGACAGGTGGGGCCCTGCCCACATCGCAGATCCAGGGAAGATGTTGTTCCCTCCGTCGCCCCAGACTCGTCCTCTGTGTTCACTCATTCATTTGCTTACCCTCTCACTCAACTGCATCCAGGGTTTCCAGATTCCGAGCACCTTCTCTGTGCGGGGGAACCAGCACACCTACGGAGCCCCGGGGGTTCGACGACTAAGCACTCCCTCCTTCAGAGGGACACAGATCGTCCCCAATTGGGGTGTGTCCAAACGACAGGATGTAACAATAGTTAGCACCTATTAGTGTTCTCTATGTACCAGACACTGTTCCAAGTACTTTTCATGGACCAAGTCCTTCATCTCATCAACAATCCTGGGAACTGGGTCCTGAGAAAATGAAGGTACAGAACGTGAATAACGCACCCAAGGTCACACAGCGAACAGATGTGCACCTAGCCAGTCTATCTGGCTTTGTACCACCCCGCTTTCCTAGCTCCTCTTTGGCAATGAGGCGAGTTGGCCTCAAAAGAGGGTTTCCAGAGAGACTGACTTATAAATCTGGGTCTTGAATAGCGACTAGGGAAGTGTCTGAGGTTAGGAGTGGGAACAAGCTCCCCCCACCCCACCGCACACCCGGCCCCCTCAGGCTGAGAGTGCCTGCCACAGACCAGGAGCTGGGGTGGGGAGGCCTGAGAGGGGAAATGGCGGAGAGGTGGGCAGGCCAGATAATGTAATGTTATTGAAAGACAGGGTGGTGTGTGAGATGGTCTAATTTTATTTTATTTTATTTATTTAATTTTTTAAAAAAGATTTTATTTATTTATTTGACAGAGAGAGATCACAAGTAGGTAGAGAGGCTGGCAGAGAGAGAGAGAGGGAAGCAGGCTCCCTGCTGAGCAGAGAGCCCGATGTGGGACTCGATCCCAGGACTCTGAGATCATGACCTGAGCTGAAGGCAGCGGCTTAACCCACTGAGCCACCCAGGCGCCCCGAGATGGTCTAATTTTAAATGAAGAAGGAGCTCTTGGGCGGCTCAGTGGAGGATGGATTGTGGGTAGGGGTAGATTAGAGCAGGGCAGTTTCAGCCTTTTGGCACCCACTATCCTTTTCCGCCCAATCTTCCTCAGGGAATTTCCATCTCCCTTCCAGTCCTGCTCCCATGCTCCCAGCCGTGTGGTTTGGATGACCCCAGCTAGACTTGAAGGGTGGGCACAAGACTCAGGTCTGGCCAATCAGCTTCTTCCATCCCCGGGTCACAGGAGATTGGCTCAGGAGTGTGCATGTGACCCAAATCAGGCCAATGAGATTCAATTCTGGGATTTTTTTATTAGGCCTGTAGGGAAAAGAGACTCTTCTGCTGAGGCTGCTGAGCAGGACACATAAGCCTGGAACTGCAAGGGCCACAATGTCACTACATAGAATGACATGACTTGAGAACAAAACCGTATTTGTTTGCTAGGGCTGCTATACCTTGGCACAGACTGAGCAGCTTTAAGAGCACATATCTATTTTTTTCATAGTTCTGGAGGTTGGAAGTCCAAGATCAAGGTGTCGATGAAGTGGTCCTTCTCTGTCTGTCCATGTTCTAACCTCCTCTTCTTATAGGGAAACTAGTCATATTGGATTAGGGCCCACCCATGTCACCTCGTTTTATCTTAATTATCTCTTTAAAGATCCTGTCATAAAGTAGAATTGCATTAAGGTACGAGGGGTTAGGACTTTAACATATGATTTTTGGGGGTTCCTGGGTGGCTCAATTGGTTAAGCATACAACTCTTGATTTCAGCTCGGGTTACAATCTCAGGGTTGGGAGACAGAGCCCCAAGTAAGACTCTGTGCTCTGTGGGGAGTCGGCCTGAGAATCTCCCTCCCTCCCTCTCTGCCCCAGCCCCTACTTGCATGTGGATGCACGCATTCTCTCTTTCTCCCTAAAATAAATAAATCAATCTTTAAAAAAATAAATGAATTTTGAGGAGACACAATCCAGCTCTTAACAGAAGTCAACACAGAGGGGCACCTGGGTCGCTCAGTGGGTTAAAGCCTCTGCCTTTGGCCCAGGTCATGCTCCCAGGGTCCTGGCATCGAGCCCCCGCATCGAGCTTTCTGCTCAGCAAGGAGCCTGCTTCCTCCTCTCTCTCTTCCTGACTCTCCGCCTACTTGTGATCTCTGTCTGTCAAATAAATAAATAAAATCTTAAAAAAAAAAAAAAAGAAGTCAGCACAGAAAAAACATACAAAGGTAGAGTGAGAGGCTGAGTCCTGACCTTATCTGAGCTACTAGATCTAGCTGTGTCTAAAGCTGACCCAGTACTATCCTGGGCTCTACATTTCATGAGCCAATAAATACCCAAGCTTTATTTCCCCCTTTTCCTTAAACTACTGGAACTGGCTTTCTGTTATTACATCTGAAATTCTTGAGTAATATACGGGGGAACCAGTTAGAAAAACAGTCTACGTTTAGTTAAATTTCAACTTGCAAGATAGTGCTTGGGTTTGCACCCAGGTCTGTCTAATTCCAATAGGCAGAAGTAGCAAATACAGAAAAATATCATCAGAGTTGACACCAGCCTCCTCCCTCTTAGGCAGGAATTCCCACCATAGCTCTGAAGCCATGTGGGATGGAACTGAAGAAACCCCCTTTACCACCACCATTTCTAACACATAAAGTAGGCTAGGGTGCTGGCAGGGAAAAGCAAAAATGTAGTTTGGGGTTAAAAAGGCTTTCTAGAAAGGAAGAAGTCATTTTGAGAAGGCTTGGTTGGGGCTGTGAAGAATGAGCTCAGGATTACTTTCCACAGGTGGCCTCTCCCGGAGAGAGGCTCAGATAGAACCCAGAGGGACAGCAGCTTGGCTCAAGCCCATGGGCAGGAGTCGTCCAACAAACATCCACTGGGCGTGGCTTCTTGAGACCTCCTGTGGGGTGGCTGAGGCAGGCCTCATCGACCGTGCTAAAGTGAAGAGAAAGCAACAGAAGTGGGGTGAGGAGAGAGTTCCACATCTAGTTCCTTTCAGTCTTGAAGCGGATGTCCTGACTCTTCCGTGGCTTTGATCTCTACCACTGTCAGGGCAGCTGAGTCTGACTTGGGGTCTCTTTCAACAAAAGAGGGATTTTGAGGGGTCTCCTGTATACCTTGACTTCTCCTGTGTACCAGGCCTTGACTTCCCCTTGTGGGATGCTCAGAGGTGGTCCTTTTGGCGGTGAGATGAAGGCACCACAGCCTTTGGGTTCAGACCCACTAACGTTCACTTGGAGCTCTAGACCTGACCAACCTGGTGACTTGAGCTGAGTGACTTACTCTGGCTCAGTCCTTTTTATCTGGGTGTAAGTCCCAGTTAATTTCCTCATGAAGCTGAGTGACCTTAGGCGAGTCACTTACCCTCTCTGAGCCTGATTTTCCTGATTCTGTAGAGTAGGCACAGCGGTAGTACTTACCTTGTCAGGTGGCTGTGAGGATTGACGGACCTAAAGCAGATGAACTTCAGGAGGACTGGGGTTTTTGTCATCTTTTATTTTTATTTGCATTTCCTTAGACATAAGGATAGTAAATAGATGCGAGTGGTGATTATTTTTAATACAACTCATGGTCACTGGGCGTGGGCTGGGACTGTTGTGCGGCACCCTGCCAACTGCCTTCCATTCTGCAAGAGAGGGCATGAGCCAAGCCCTGGGGATGTCTTGGGAACTGTTTCAGCACCTCCCTCACGTGCACCCTTTCACGGCATCCTTACCACATCCCACAAGCTAGATGGATTTATTTCTCCTTTCTTAATAATGAGGAAGCGGAGGCTCAGAGAGGGGCAGTGACTGAGATGCCACTGCCAAGAAGTGGTAGAGCCAGGGTTCATAGCTGAATGTGTGCAGCTCCAAACCCTTGTATTTAAACAGGGAGTTGCCTGGATGGAAGGGCGAAAAATGGGGGCACAGAGTCAGTGGGTGAAGGGCCGGTTCCCAGTGGGCTGCTGTGGGCCTCCAGGGACGAGCTCAACCACCAGCTACAAGGGCAAGTGTCTGCGGAATTCTTTAGGAAATGGCTTGATAGGCCAGCCCTCAGCTGAAAGAGGACCCCAGGGACTCTTTGCTGGTGGCGAATGGAACACAGAAACTGACCCTGTCCGTGCCAGTGACGGCCTTCGGAGGTGAATAAAATGCAGCCGGTATGGGAAGCGCAGTGCCTGATTGCCCTAAAATCTACCTAACATGGCTCTTTTCCTTGTGAACCCACAAAGAGCAGAGAATAATGTGGCAGGGCCCAAACGGAAGCCTCCCAGACACCGCAGAGTGGCCAAGTTCTCCAACGGAGGGCACGCAGAGTGCCTCGGGGCATCCGCGCATCAGGGGAATCTGCCTGGCCCTTTCTGGGAGGCTGGGGTGGGGGTGGGGGCTCTGGCCCCTGCCCCTGGACCTGAAATACCCCGAATTAGGACCAAGACCTCAAATACTCATGTGCATCTTCTTTATTTAACTGAGAAAGGAGATACATTTGAGAAAACATCAATTAAAAATGTGTTATCAGGAAGGAATGTCTTGGATGCTTCTCATATAGCTCTGAGAATCAAGAGAAAAGTGTCTGGATGAGCCTTAGGCGGGAAGGAGGAGACTGAGGCATGGAGAAGACCCTGCCCAGAGAGGTCCCTTTCACATGATGCCACTGGCACCATCACCATGGGAGCCCATCCCCAGTGGAACTACCAGGCGTGGGTCTTGGATGCCCCTTGGACTGAACCCCACTGAACCTTTCTGAGCCATGTCTCACTCTGTGCCTTTGGATCCCTCCTTCCAGAGACAAATTACCTGTAGACAGAGTTGGGGGAAAAAAAACAAAAAACAAAAAACAGAATGACCAGGTAAATTTGAATTTCAGATAATAAAAAAATTTTCTTAGTAGATAAAGTGGTTGTTTATCTGAGATTTAAATTTAACCAGGCATCCTGTTTTGTGTTTGTGTTTGTTTTGTTTTGTTTTTTCTTAATTTGAGAGAGACAGAGAGAGAATGAGAGCACGGGGGTGGGGGATGGGGGGTTGGGAGAGTGGTTTGGGGCAGAAGGAGAGAGACACCCAAGGAGCCTATGAGCGGGGCACAGAGCCAGATGAGGACCTGGATCCCATGACCTGAGATCACGACCTGAGTGGAAACCAAGAGCTGGATGCTTCACTGGCTAGATCACCCAGGCGCCTCAGCAACCTGTATTTTTATTCACAAACTCTGGCCTACATACCTGAGGGGCCAAGCTTTGTTTTAGGTTGATGTAAGGAGACATCTGTCTCTTCCACTTCTGTGTTAAGCATGCCAGTCTTGAGGGGCATCTGGGTGGCTCAGTGGGTTAAGCCTCTGCCTTCGGCTCAGGTCATGATCTCAGGGTCCTGGGATCGAGCCCCCACATTGGGCTCTCTGCTCAGCAGGGAGCCTGATTTCCCCTCCCCCTCTGCCTGTCTCTCTGCCTACTTGTGATCTCTCTCTCTGTCAAATAAATAAATAAATAAGATCTTAAAAAGAAAAAAAAATGCCAATCTTGAATGACTGGATTGATTGTACTGTTGGATGCAGAATCGTTGAGAAAACAAGTATTGGCTGCAATTCCTGACTTGTTTTCAAAGCTGCCTTCACCCAGAGGGCCGGGTGGTAGGAATGACTCCCATGGTCATTCCTTTTCTGTGCCCACTTTCATAACACCAAAGACACTCTTTCCCCATCCTCCCTGTACCAGTCCATCTGGGAGGCAGAGAACTGAAGGAACTTTCTGGAATGATCTAAAGTCTTGACCAATGTGCGCTCTTCACTCAGGAGCAGGTGAAGGGAGGAACTGAGCTAAAACAGAAGTAATCTATGGGGCTGACTGTCTAGACAGGGCTCGGTCCTCTGGATGGGGAGGAACACAGGCAGAAGTGGGTTTGGGCTAAAGCCCGGCCGTCCTCCCGGAGCCATCCTCAGTCTATCTGGGCTAGAGCCAGAATTGGGCCACAGCTGTTCCTCACTCTCATTTCAAACGATTTGTGCTTCCACTGAAGGAAGGGCTTGAATTTTCACAAGTGAATAATGTAACACAAGAAACATAAGAAACAGTGGATGCTGCCTTCTCTTTCTTACCTTTTTGTTTGGGGGGGGGGGGCGGCGTTAGAGAGAATGAATATTTTATTTATACAGCCTTGGCCAGAGATCAAGTTTAGAAAGAAAGGCATCTGTTAATTGAAAACATCATTTTGGGGGCCTCTGATTCAAGGGAAACAGGTGTAGGTTTGTGGTTTTAGAGTATTTTTTTTGGAAAAAAAGGAGGAAAAGTGCCCCAGATAGGGTCTCTCCAAAGCCAGCAGACCTTTACTTTTCAGCCCCTAATTACTTAGAAGGCGACTGAGAGGATTAACTGAGATGTTAAAAGAAAACCAGCTCACACCCTTCTAGGGAATACTCCAAGACCTTTTATTCTCCCTCCCTTTGCAAGGCTGAAGAGAGTACAGATGTTAATATCAATGTTGACAGCGTTCTTCACAGTACTGTCCATTCCTGAGTGCATTACCACTTCTCATCCATGTTTATTCTTAATCTTGTAAGGAAAAGCCTGGGCCTTTCTTCTCTTCTCTCTTTCTCTCTTTGCTATTTAAGATTTTATGTATTGTACGCATGTATTTGAGAGAGAGAGAGAAATTGCATGTGCGGGGGGAGGGGCAGAGGGAGACAGAATCCCCAGCAGACTCCATGCTGAGTGCGGAGCCCGATGTGGGGCTGGATCTCATGACCCTGAGTTCATGCCCTGAGCCGAAACCAAGAGTCGGACTCTTAACCAACTGAGCCACCCAGGCACCCCTCTTCTCTTATCATACAGAGCTGCTATTTCTCCTTTGCCATCTCAATAGTGTATTTTTCAGTTTTCTTCCTCCAGTTGTGAAGCGATGGGAATGTCAAGGTCAAAATTTTGGGTGCATGTTTGGGGCTTGCCTGTGTCATATCTCTGCCTCCCCATAATACAACTATGTGAGTTCAGTGAGGTGATTTTCTTTCATAAGCCTCTTCTGAAGGTCGAGGAAACAGAGGCTTAGAGAAGTGAGATGCCCGAGGTGGTCCAGCTAGGAAGTAGCAACATCGAACTTGAAAGCTAGCGCCATCTGACTGTCAGGCCTTTGCCCCTATATCACCTCCCACCGCGGTGGCACGGGGCGGCAAATCAAACTAAGGGCTATGAAAACACAGATTTATTTCTCTGAATAACTCACAGCACCTTCTGGCTTCAGAGAACTGCTGAATGGGTTATTTTTAGTCGAACGTCATGTTTTAGGGGAAATTCTCAGTTTCATATTACTGATCAGGAAAGGTGATCAGAGGAACCTATTTTCTCAAGGAATGAATGTCATGTATTAGTTATCTGTTACTGGCTAACAAATTATCCCAAAACTTAGTGCCTTGAAATAATGACATTTATTTTATTTATTTATTTTTTTAAAAAAGATTTTATTTATTTGTCAGGCATAGAGGGAGAGCGAGCGAGTGAGCACAGGCAGACAGAGAGGCAGGCAGAGGCAGAGGGAGAAGCAGGCTCCCTGCCGAGCAAGGAGCCCGATGCAGGACTCGATCCCAGGACGCTGGGATCATGACCCGAGCCGAAGACAGCCGCTTAACCAACTGAGCCACCCAGGCGTCCCAATAATGACATTTATTATCTTGCAGTTTCTGTAGATCAGCAATCTGGCAGTGGCCATGCTGGGTCCTCTGGCTCAGGGCCCCTCATGGAGTATTGTCTGATGGGGTTGTTGTCATCAGAAGGGATGACTGGGGAAAGACATGCTTCCACACTCACTCACATGGTTGTTAGCAGGTTTCAGCTCTCCATGGGCTATTATGGGCCTTGGTTTCCCACTGGCTAATGGCTCAAATCCCTTGCTGTGTGGCCTTGTGCAACATGGCTCCTTGCTTCATCCAAGTGTACAAAGAGTGAAGGCAATAGATGTATGTCAGCAAGGTGGAAGCCACAGTCTTTCTACTCTATTCACTGGAAGCAAGTCACTAGGTCCAGCCCACACTCGACAGGAGGAGATTATACAAGGATGTGGATACCAGGAGGCAGGGATCCCTGGAGGCCATGTCCACAGCTGTCTATCACACAGCAGAGAAGAAGAGCAGGTGATTCCAGCAAAGTACTGAGGCTGGGAGGAGAGCTGGCATTTATCGGGTAGGCTGACCTTTCCTGTGCATTGTCTCATTTAATTCCCTGCACAACTCTCTGAACCAGGAAAGGTCATTAACTTCCCTCAATTACTGCAGCAAAGCCAGCAGGGCCTAACTCTGGTGGTTCCCACTTCAGAGATGGTCCCTGTCCATGATGCAGATTCTTGACCGAGCCCACTGAGCTGCTGAAGGCAAACAAGCACTGTAGAGTCAGGAATTCTGAACACTGTAGAGTTCAGGCAAAGCTGAACTCACTACTCATCAGAAAATTGCAACTGAATGCAGCTAGAAGCCATTTCTTACCCATCAGATTGGGGGGGGGGGGGGGATTAAGTCAGTGAGGGTGTGCGGAATTCTCATGCACTGCTGAGAGACTATAAATTTGTACTGCCACTTTGGAGGGAAATTTGGCAGGATCTATTAAAATTTTAAAAGGACATAAAAATAAAAAAATGTACCTAGCCTATGACCCAGTAATTACACTTTTAAGTATCTACCCTAGAGAAATACTGGCACATGTGCGTGAAGAGCCAGGGATGGGAATTTTTTCTAAGCCAGGGACAGGAATTGTTTCTAAGAGTGAGAAGTAAATCGTGAAACTGGAAATGATTGAAATGCCCATCAGTTAAGAATGGCTAAATAAATTTTAGAGCATCCATACTATGAAAAACTATGAATAAGCTAAATAAAGTGAGGTAGACCTTTAAGTTACAGCATGGAGATATCTCTAACGTATTGTTGAATGAGAAAGACAAGTTGCAGAATGATATCCTCAGTATGATACCATTTATCTAATCCCCAGCTACATTATAGATCATCTGTAATATTGTACATTATACATTTACAGTATAGTTGTATATATTATATTACATATTATATACACATATATTCAGATACACATAGGTACATTCATACAAATACATATATTGTAAATACACAAATACAAATATATTCAAATGCTTGGAATGGTCTGAAAGGGTACATGCCAAATAGATAATGGGAGAAGAAGGGAGGATAAGAGACTAGTCTTGAGGGGTAGTCAAAGGAGACCTCAGTTTTGTATGTAGGTTTTTTTTAAAGTAAGCTCCATGTCCAGTGTGGGCATAAAGTCATGACCCTGAGATTAACAGTTGCATGCTCTACCGACTGAGCCAGCCAAGTGCCCCGAACGTCCTTTTCTTTCTTCCCTCCTTTCCTTTCTTTTCCTTCCTTCCTTCTTCCTTCCTTCCTTCCTTCCTTCCTTCCTTCCTTCCTTCCTTCCTTCCTTCCTTCCTGTAAACTCTACACCCAATATGGGGCTTGAACTCACAACCCTGAGATCATGAATCACATACTCTATTGACTGAGCCAGCCAGATCTCCCTGTATATAGTATTTTGGGTATTTTTTAAACAAAAAATTCAATTGCCTTACTTAAGTCAACTGAGCCTATCTCTTTTAAAAACCATTACTGTGAACCCTACCCAATGATTTCCAATGATTTGAATTGGCCAGAACAGGGCTATGTGACCACCCTTAGCTGCAAAGGAGTCTGGGAACGTGACTAGTTTTTAACTTTGCTGGTAGAGGAAAGCAAGGAAGAAGAGAATTGTGAGGAGCTGTTGGGTGGCCAACTAAAAACATCTGCTATAGTTCAATCTTTTAGTTGCTCAACATCCAGACATGCCTTTCTTTCTATACATGTACTCTGTGTATAGTCCAAAGTCCAAAGTCAATGACTACATCTGTCTTGAACTCTGCGATCTCTGAGTGATGAAGTGCAGGCCACCCATTAGGTCCAGATGTGAGACCATATTGTCTGTCCATTCTCTCAGCTATGTATGAGACAGATTGTGGGGTGGATGTCTTTTCTGGGGGCTGCACAGCTTTGGTAGCCCATTCTTCTTGGTGAGGGTTTGGCCCCCAAAGATTATTTGTAGGGATTAATGGCCAATCATAGGCCAGGCTCAGATTGTTTTGGAAATATATATCCCTCAAAAATGTAATAGAGATCCAGTGTTTGATTTTAGAGACTCCCATGTGTAAGTAACCACAGCAATGATTTCATCTAGATGGAGTGTGTAAGCCTAAAAGGTCTCATCTTTTACCCACTCTCTGCTCTGCCCAGCCCTCTAGTCTCTGGTTTAATGACTGACTCTTTGGGGCAATTTTAAATAGTAAACTTGAATGGAGGACGGTGCTCCTCCTTTATTTGACAGGGAGCTCTTAGGGTTTTGGACAAGAGTCTGAGGCACCAATCTCCTTTCTTGTTAGCACTGTAGCTTCATTGCTGTTATGTAGGCTTTTCCAACTTATAAGCCTTCAAATTATGGAATTCTCAGTCAATTTAGATTATAGGCTGCAGTCAGATGGTGACTTTCTTAGCAAAGCTTTATCCTTTCTAGTGGCGTGTAGACTGGTTAGTGCTTCTCTGAAATCCTCTCTCTTGTAGGCCTTTGTTTTTTATTTTTTGTTCTTTTAAAGATTTATTTATTTGACAGAGAGAGAGAGAGAGATCACAAGTAGGCAGAGAGGCAGATAGAGGGGGAGGGGGAGGCAGGCTCCCCGCTGAGCAGAGAGCCCGATGTAGGGCTTGATCCCAGGACCTTGAGATCATGACCTGAGCCGAAGGCAGAGGCTTAGCCCACGGAGCCACCCAGACACTCTCTCTTAGGCCTTATTAAAAATGGCAAGAAATAGCCAGCATGGATGAAAATTCTGGAATTTTCCAACCATTTCTTCTGGCTCTTTAATCTCAATTGGCATGAAGTTTTAAGATAGAGCAGACAACAATTTGACCAACTTTTTGTCACTGCATAAAATGGCCCATCTGCTTCAGCCAGTAATGCTGAAGTCCTCCCTCCCCATGTTTTAGGTTCTGTTACTTTTGTACCCCATTCCTGGTACCATTTTTTTTTTTTTTTAATCAGAGAGAACTTTTAGTCATGAGCAACAGAAGTTGACTCTGATTTACCAAGGAGAGGAGGAGATTAATTCAAGAATTTAGGGGTAATTTATAATTGTTGCAGGGGCTGAAGAATTGGGATCAAGGTTAAGTTTCCAGAAATAATGTCCCTAAAAGTTCTTGGGAACCAATAGGATGAGAACACTGCCACCACTGCTATAAGCAGTCAAGGCTGTGGCTTATCTGGCCAGCAGGAACTCAACTCCAGGGCAGCAAGTGCTTCTGTGGATTCTGATTCTCTTCCAGTGCCTGTGAGTTAACTTTTCAGTCACTCCCACCCTTGTAGCCAGATGCCTCTGCTGCTACCTTCACCCACAGCATGTGTTTTGAGCAATGCCCATGCTGGTTCATAGTCTGCATGGATACATCTTATTGACACCTGGAGTGTACAGGCCGGTGACTGGGTGCAAAGGAGGTAGAGATGCAAGTTTTCTGAATTCTACCTGAGGGAAGAAGGGTTCATAAGGCCAAAGAATTAAAACTATATTATGATTTATGGGAAGCAATGTATATTTGGTCTTCCTCTGTTTCTGGCACAGAGCTCCTAAAACCCTTGGAGTTTCCTAAGTGGTAAGAGCAACAAAGGTGTCTTTTGTTATGTGAATGAGGAGACTTCTGGAATATTCCTAGGTCATCTAAGGATTGGGGCTGGTCATCAGAAGAATCAACCAGGGGATTAGAAGTTTGGAAATTTCAGTTCTACCCTCCCCTGACCTCAGAGGAGGGGAGAAGTCCTGGAGATTAAGTTTGGGTACCAATGGCCAATGATTGAATCAAACATGTGTATGTAATGAAGCTTGTACAAAAACATAAAGGGTGGGGTTCGGAGAGCTTCCCATTTGATGGAAGTGTGTGAGTTCCAGGAGAGCAGAGGCATGGAGACTGCATGGGAAC
Organism: Mustela nigripes; assembly: GCF_022355385.1. Lineage (NCBI taxonomy): Eukaryota > Metazoa > Chordata > Mammalia > Carnivora > Mustelidae > Mustela > Mustela nigripes. The sequence continues at coordinate 60,583,675 of NC_081568.1, read as the reverse complement.
TCTGTGCCCTTCCCACATCCTTTGCCCTGTGAGTCTCTTCCATCTGGCTTTTCTTGAGTTCTAGCCTTTTAACTGATTAGTTTATTTATTTATTTTAAGATTTTATTTAATTATTTGAGAGAAAGAGAGGGATCATGATTGAGAGTAGGAGCAGAGGGAGAAGCAACTCCCTGCTGAGCAGGGGGAGCCTGATGCTGGGCTCGATTCTAGGACCCCGGGATTATGACCTGAGCTGAAGGCAGACACTTAACTGACTGAGCCAGCCAGGTGCCCCAAGTTACAGCCTTTTATAATAAACTGGTATTCTAGTAGGTAAAATGTTTCTGAGTTCTGTGTGCCACTCTAGCAGACTAATCGAACCCAAGGAGGGAGTCGTGAGAACCTCCAACCCATAGCTGCTGAGTCAGAAGCCCAGGTGACCACCTATACTTGTAATTGGCATCTGAAGTGTGTGTGTGTGTGTGTGTGTGTGTGTGTGTGTGTGTGTGTGTTAGCAGGGGTCAATGCTGGGGGACTGAGCTTTAACCTGTGGCATCTGATGCTATTTCCAGGTAGAGAGTGTCAGAATTGAATTAATTCTTTGGTGGTGTGGGAAAACAAAACAAAACAAAACAAAACCAATAAAACCATGTACTGTACATTGCAAGGATGTCTGGAAGTCAACGGGTATCCAGACCATATGACAAGTCTATATAGCTGCTTTACTCACAGGTTCTGCATGGTGTCCTGGGGAGTTTCAGGCTCTTTCCTTATGGTGACAAGATGGCTGAACAGCTCCAAACACCCTTTCAAATTCAAGCCCAGTGAAAAAGAGTAAGATTATTTTTTTCCCCACAAAACTTTTGAGGTTCACTTTGATCAGACAGACTAGGTCAAGTGCCCATCCCTGAACTAGTTCCAGTGGCCAAGGGCATGGCCTATTTTGATGGACCAGGACTGGATCACGTGCCTCACATCTGAAACAGATTTTCCTCCAGAGCTCATTGCCTGAGAGGGGAGTCGGGAGCCATAAACAAATATTGGGAAATGGGGAATGGATTCTGATAAACAAACCAACCAGAACGAGTTTGTGCCTTCTACCCTATATACAGAGTGGAACATTTTACCCATTTCCTAAAACCTCTTTTGAAAATCTTCTTTTGTTTATTTGTTTATTTAAGTCAGTATGAATCATTGATTCCTATCTTAATAGGTTATAATCTGTTACTATTATTTATTTTGATGTTCACAGTGTCTTGGATTTGTCCAGTGAGAGCCCCTTTGAGCTATTCTCTGTCCTTTTGATGTTTTCCCATCTTCCTCTATTTCCTTATTTTCTGGTAAAGCATCTTGAAGTCATGTCTCATACTTTTCCTGGCCCAGCCCTAGAATTAGTTATCATTTGGTCGGGGATTTGATTTCCTTCTAATTACAAACTATTAAGAGTCTGTTCCTCTTTCATGGAAGCTGGGGGGAATATGTGAAACGTCTGAGTCAGAGACAATGGACTCTATTACTCAAGACACAGGAAGTAGCACGAACACCAGCATCCTCACCTTGGTTTTCCCATGCCCAAGTCAAACAGGACTAATATGATATGGCCCAGATGGACACATGTGGTGTGTTTGTGTTCCAGCTGGACAGTGAGCTTGAGGAATATACTGCTTTTATAGAAGTCATGAAGCAAGGCTTCTCTCCATCCTGGAAGAGGGAGACATTACTCATTCTGCAAAGCTGCTTGCTGCTACGACAACCCCAGGATGGGCATGGAAGGGAGTGGTCAGATTCTTCGATTCTTGGCACACCAAGCAAGAATGTGCAAGAATGCTTCAGCCTCTTGGAGATCTCCTCTTCCAATAGCACCTCTCCACAGACCACTCAGTTTCTTTTAGTGGAGAATGGTATTTAGAAACCAAGATCTAGTTGCTAGGTGTGCTCAGTGCTCTTGAGTTATTGTGGGTGCATGCTCTCAGAAGACAGAGCTGGGGGATGGGTGTGAAAGCGTGTGCGCGCGCACACACACACACACACACACACACAGAGCTATCTATGTATCTATCTAGCTCTCCATGAATTCATGTGGAATCATACTGATATCTCCAGTGTTCATTTTAGTTTTCTGCCTTTCCGGATGTGTAACTCTCTCTTCTGGCAGTGAGGAGCTCAAAATTTTTTTACCATTTGCCTTAATGCTCCTGCAATCTCTTCCCTACCCCGGCAAGCCACCCTCCAAACATGGGGATGACCTCCTAACCACTTGGGTTCTGAACTGATAGACTGGGATGCTTCTCCCCTCACTCCAGATGGAGGCCCTCCTTACCTCGGTCAGGCTCCAACACCCTGTGCTGGCCCACTGCAGCCACCACGGCTCAGGAGGACCCTCTTCTCCAACCACGCAGGCTCTGGACCCCTGTGCTAAGCTGCCACCACCACCGCCTCCTTGCTGAGGTCCCCTTCTCATCCACTTGATGAGATACCCTGTGCCAGGCCACCCTCATGCATGCACACTCATGTTTCAGTGCCCTGGGCTGGGTCACTGCTGCTGCTGGTGCTGTTGCCACCCTGTGTAGACATACCCACACCTGGCTCAGGCTCCAGAACCTTTTGAAGACGTCTCCTTTGCTCAGCCACACCTAACAGCATCTAGACAGAATTAAGCTGGAAGGGAAGGGGAAAGGGCCCAATGATCATTTTTAAAAAATTAATAAATAATGTATTATTTGTTTCAGGGGTACAGGTCTGTGAATCATCTATCTTATGCAATTCACAACATGCACCATAGCACATACCCTTCCCAGTGTCCATCCCTAATGATTGTTTTTAATGGCTATAAAACACTACATTACATGGATGTAATCCAGTTTGCTTACCACCTCCCACTGTAGTAAGTAGAGGTTGTTTGTGTTTTTCCTTTTCTCGATAGCATTCCAGGAATCAAACTATGGACATAGATATTTGTGCATCTCCCCCTGGCACCTCCCAGTGATTTTATTAGGACAGGTTCCTAGAAGGGGCACGAGTGCTGGGTCAGAGGGCATGACCATGGGCAATGCTCCTGGTCTTTGTGGCAGAGCCTCTGTGTCTGTCTTTCAATCCGTACCCCCATGAATAAATAAACAAGCATGACTCCATCCCAGGGACTGCTTAGGATTTTCTACAGATGATAGTTGTTTCACTGCTTGATGACCTCACCTCGCTTTTTACACCAAGATTGCTGTGGGAAATTCTGTATAAATACCCGACATCAACAAGCCATTGTGCCGCCAGGTCTCTTCAAGATGGGCAGCTCGCTGCTGTGTGGCTGGCCAGCCTGCGCGGGACAGGCGCCTGTGATTTATAAGGTCCAAACATGAAGTCTTCAGGAAAGTTGGTGAAGTACTTTATAGGTCACCTGTATTTTTCCTACCATAGATGTTTTGACTCACGGGTTTCCTTTATGTCACTCTGTCCATAGTCTAGGTATTATTAAAATGGAATAAAGAGGTTACTGTAGCCGAGACCAAGTAGTGCATGGGAGGGAGCCTGTGATTCTAAATGAGAGAAGAAAGAAATAACAGGCAAGGGAATTAATTGGGATAAACATCGGCAGCCAGGCAACCGAGTGTTTGTTGCGTGAGGGCCAATGGCCTCGCTTTGTGCTGGGAGCTGTCAGGCTCGTTTGCTCATTCATTCAACAAATGTGTCCTAGGTGCCGACTCTCTCTAGATCCTGTCCTAGGCATTGGGGACCCAAGAGAAGAGACGCTTTTCCTGCTCTCAAGGGGCTCACAGTCTAGAAGAGTGGAACCAGATTAACAGTTGAGCCAAATCCTCTGGAGCTTCTCTTTGAGGTGGGGAAGGTCCTATGAAGGTTTTCAACAGAGTGCTTGAAACAGGAAATGTATCCGTTAGGTAGGCAAAATGTTTCCAGACAGAGAAACCCGCGGAAGGAATGATTTTGTCAGCTTATCAGCAAGGATTTAGTGTGTGGGTCCACGTGACCAGCCCTGCTCCAGGGAATTAGAGTGAAGTGAATTTCATGCTCCAGATTTTACCTGGGAAGTCGTGAAAGGACAGTTGGCTTGAAATTATTAAGTACTGCTTTTTTTTTGCATGCAGGATAAATTGCGAGTGTCTTACCTAGGCCTATAAGGCATGCAAATTGGCATGTGTTGTGTAACCAACACCTCACAAAGTCTCAGTGGTGTACCACGGTCCGCATGAATTGTCCTTGTTCACGCACCTGTGGGTTGGCTGGAATGCGGCTGGTGTTGGCAGGGCCCAGCTGGGCTTGGCTGCAGGCTGTGTGTTCAAATTTGGGTTTGCCTCATAGGTCTCCTGCTCCTTGACCTAGTGATTGCCTAAAGCATGCTCTTCTCGTGGCCAGAGGCAAGAGTACGAGGAGACAGTCTTAATCCTCGAGGCACATTTCTAGCTGTTGCTTTTTTCATGCCTGCTAGCACCCAGAGGTCAGAACGAGTCACGCGGTTAAACCCCCAGCAAAGGGCCTCTGAGGACCATGGCAAGAGTGGGGCTGTGCCATGTGCTCCCTACCTCGGCCGCCCCACTGCTTTCTTTACACGCTGCACCTTGCACACGCTCTTCTGTGGGCTGGAGGGTCCTTCCCTGCCTCATTCCCCTGCTCAACACCATTATATCATTTCTGAATAAACGGGGCCTGGCTTCAGGGGTCAGGGACATTCTTATGGGTCTTCCTTTCCCGCTTCATGGTGGGTGGGTCAAGGGGATTTGCTGCCCCTCACTGCCTGGTTCTTTCTCATGGTTGTTCTCTGCAAACCATGTACCCCACCCCCACCCCTCGCGCCCCCCCACCCCCCGCCCAGGCCTGAACTGAATCTTTCCCTCTTTCTCCTGTATTTACTCTCAGCATGCATTGGTAAGATGATTTAAAATTAAGATTTGTAGTAGAGAGAGGTGGTCTTACTTTGCCCTTGAAACTTGCCTAGGGTGCATTTTTAAGGGTCCCCCGAGATGCAGTTTCCGAAATGGCTCCTGTTTCTCTTCTGCTCCGGCTCCTTGGGTTTCCTCTGTGGGGAGGGAGGTGGTGGTGGCAAAAGGCAGGATCCAGGCACTCCTGGGTCCTATGCAGTGACACCATCAAACAGCTCCCAGCCCACCTCCCCTCCCCTCCCCTCTGTCACAGAACAGGTTGTCCAGAAGTGCTGTTAATGTCTTGGGTGTATAGATGAGGGAACGGGACGGTGCATATCCTTGATGCAGGCTTCTGTCCACGGCTGGGGCTTGAGTACAGCAGTCAGGCTTCCAACAGCAGGAGGGTTGAAGCCACAGTGAGAATAGATGAGTCTGCCCATCTTAGCTATATAGGCGCCTTCAGCGGCAGGCACAGAAAGCAGTCTACAGGGGCAGATGTGGCTGGACGCGGACCCAGCTTTGGAGTGGGGGACTGGACTTAAAGCATTCTATTTGGAGAGGCTCTAGAAAGTTACAGAGCTCTGGGGAACCAGCCTGGGGCTACTCATAGCCCACTTAGTGTAAGTGTTGTCTTTAGGGGCCCCTAATTCCCTTTTAAAGAGCTTTTTTTTTTTTTTTTTTTTTTTAATGGAGCCTGGATACAGTTCACATTGACGCTGAACAGGTCAAACAGTTCAGCCATTTATTCCAGATAATAAAAAGAGAGATTCTGCCAATGTACCAGTCAACCCACTGCCCCCACAGGCAGCATCTCTGTTGGTCTAAATTGTGGTTGTTCTTGCAATTGAGTAGAGAAGAAAGACAAGGCTGGGAGAGGTCACGGGATCTCCCCAAGGTCACACAGGATGTAGTGGAGGCAGGCTAGCTCCAGGTTGCTGAGTGATAGTGCTGATTATCTGGGTGATGCAGAAATTTGGGGGTCTGCTTGGGGTCACGAGGGAAGCAGATCTTAGGGCAGTGGTCTGAGGACTGAGGTCACTCTAAGCAGGAAACTGGGCTTTTGAAGGCAGAGGCTGGGAAGATTTGGCATTCATATGGGATGTGGGGTAGGGTCAAAGACCACAGTCAAGATTGCACATAATGAGAGAGTAGCAGAGACACATTTTAAGGGGTAGATGTGTGACATTAACGTGGAAGGGAGTCTGGTACCTGACCGGCTCAGCCTCTTCCGTCTCCGGGCACCCTGTTTCTGTTGCATTCCAGTCCCCTCTCCGAGACTGCTCCATGGGCCATAATGCTTCCTGGAATAAAGTGTGGGGACCAGTGATTTTAGGCAGTTGGGCAACCCTGGGCTCCTTCCGTCAAAAATCGGTCAGTCCAGAGTCTCATCACTGGAGAGGGATGGACTGGTCGGCTTTGCTCCTCTGCCTTCTCGAGAATGGAGGGCAGGAGACACAGGGGGAAGAGTCAAAGCTGATGCATGTCTAGGATGGGCAAAGCGTTTGATGGTGATGTGCACGTTTGCTGCTGTTGGCTTCTCACTATCCGGTTTTCAACTGGGTGCCCCAGATAGCTCTTACACTTTGATGGGAAGCAGGCCAAGTCCTAGCTCTAGGAGGTGGATTCTGGTTGGCTAAGCCTGTGCTCACAGCTTAATTCCCTGGGCCTCTGTGACTGGCAAGTATTCTTGAGAAACATCTGCCGGAGGCTTTTGAGAAGGGAACTTTAATTGTTGTCCTTTCACAGAAGCTGTCTCCGAGGACCTCTCTTTCCTCACTAGACATGGATGCCCATTTGGTGGCAGGCAGCCATCTTGTGTCAAGAGGGGAGGCAGTCTCGCGGGACAGCTGTCTCGAGCAAAAGGCAGAGTGGAGAGATGGAAAGAAATATGTTGCTGGGATACTCTACAGAGCGTCTGACCATGCTTAGCTAAAACCTATCCTGCCCCTGAACTTCTCAGTCATGGGGACCACTAAATTCTCTTAATTCACTAGTTGTGGATTTCTTGGGAATGTGGTGTTCCGAAGTGATTCAGAGAGTGGTTGCCTCCTCGGCGTTCTCTTTGGAAGCATTGCAGGCCATCTGGCAGATGCAGTCTCTGAGTGATCGCCCTGCCCTGGGCTCAGGGGACAACATGTGGGGGAGGTCAGAGCTCCCTGCATGGCTGCCAAGGCCCAGCTTCTCCAGCCCCTCTCACATGATCCTCTGCCGGAGTCCACTTTCTCAGACCAACATAGCAATCCCAGAGGATGGCAATACCCCAGAAACGGGTAGGAGAATATGCCTTCTAGTATTTTTCCTTATAATGAAACATTGTCTTGATTCCCTTTCTCGAGATCTCTCTATCCATTTTGGATGAGGTCAGCCATAAGGCAGAAGCCCCAGGGACCATAAGAATTGAATCTTCGACTGGACTTGGACCTGACACTTTGTCTGGCCCTTTCCAATTCTGAAGAGCTCTGATTCTGTGAAAGCCGACTCCTGGCATGTGGGCTGTGTGCCAGGCACCTTGTAGTTACCCTCTCCTTTGATCCACACGAGGAGTCAATTCAGGTTCTCATTTTGCAGATGTGGAAATTAAGGCTCTGAGACACTCTGTGGGGAGCTCAGGTCCCCCCAGCAGCAAAGCTGGGATTTGAATTTGGCCTCTTCGGATACCAAAACCTCTGTACTTGCTATGCCACCACGTGATAAGCCCTGACTTAGGCCATTTTATTCTGCAAAGATGGTTACCCTACTTTGGGAACGATCAGATGGAGTGACCAGATTGCAACCCGGTGGGAATTTTCTTGGAGCAATTCTGCCATGTTTTCTTTCTTTCTTTTTTTCTTTTCATGAACTTACTCAGTTCGGCCAAGGGTGCTTCGAGAGGCCAGTGTCCAGCCTCTGTCCCCACTGAAACCTGGAAGAACAGGAACCGGCGCCAGCGAGCTTGCTGGATAATTTTGGAAGCAAGCAGCAGAGATCCGCGGGAGTTGGCCGGTCTCTAGCTCACTGTGTACAAGCGGAGCAATGTTTGTTGTCTCAGCGGCCACCAAGCAGAACTCAGGGAGAGGGTGCGGAGCTCTTGGCGGCCAGGCATTCTGAGAGGATAGGGCGTGTGCCCACCACAGACCAGCTTCCAAAATACTCACAGTTCAGGGGGAAAAGAACCCAACTTGACTTTGGAAGCTCTCCTGATTCATATACAACCCCCGCCCCCTCCCACCACCCCAAGGAAACCCTCTTTCCTGAAAGACAGTCTGGATTACATTTTTATTGAGTATACGCTGTGTTCACTGGAGGGAATTTCAAAGGGAGTAGATAACTACAAGATTTGGAGTTGAGATAGGTGACCTCACTTTGATCTTGGACTTTGTCTAGAGTGCATTTTATTAGGGTCCCCTGGGATGCTGTTTTTGAAATGGCTCCTTTGTTTCTCTTCAGCTCTTGCTTCCAGGTTCTCTCTGTGGGGAGGCTGGTGGTGGTGGTAAAAGGCAGGTTCTCCTGGGTCCTGTGCAAACACACCAGCAGATGGTTCCCGACCCAACTCACCTCAGCCCCAGGCACGGAGCAGCTTGCACAGAGTAGCTGTCAACAAAGCTTGGGTGAATGAGTGAATGAGTGAATGAATGGATGGATGGATGGATGAATTTCTTGCTTTCTGCTCACAGTCAGGGTCTCAGGTGACCTTTATTTGGAAGAATGTGTGTTCCCTTACTTAGTATATTGACTCTCATGTGCTTCAGACCATGAGACCCCTAGCAATTTCACTGATGTAGAGAGTCTCGGGATTTTTGTAAGGTTTACTTCCTACTTTTGGAGCTCACGGTTCTTGTTAAGGCCTCCAACATATTTGCTACTTCTTGCTCGTCCAGCTTGATTAACAAGATGTCGTTGATATAGTGTTATTTGCCGTGTCTGTCACCGATAAATGGAAGGCTCCGCAGAATGTTCCGACTGTCCAGATCCCTTTGGGCTATATCATGAAAAAGGATAGGAGCATCAATAGAGCCCTAGAGTCAGATTGTACATTTTTAATGTTGACTGGTCTATGGGGATACAAGCTGCTTTTTGGTACTCATTCTTGGCAGGGATAGAAAAGAATCCACTTACCAGAGCCGGGGCCGCACACCATGTACTGGAACTGTGTTCTCTAGCGGCTATACTGCATCTGGACCAGCAGCTGTGATTGTAGCCACTACCTGTTTGAGTTTGTGGTAGTCTACTGTCATCTTCCAGAATCTACCTGCTTTTTATAGGTGAAAAATGGGTAAATTGAATAGGAGAATTCAATGGGGGATATTATGGAAACTAATACCCTTGCTCCTTAAGGGGGGCTCCCTCCCTCCCTGTTAATGGGGGCTTCTTAAAGATTCTTTTTGGGATGTGAAACTGTTTTTGACCTAATACTTTGACTGAAGAAAGGGGAACAGTTTCAGGGGCTTCCATTTGGCTTTTCCCACAAGGATGTCTCTACATGTCCAGGAGCTCCAATGTCAGGGTTCTCCTAACTGCAAAAGATATCCATTACACTTATACATTTGAGAACTGGGGGAATGGCCACTGGGTGGGTCCACTCTGAGCCAGACCTGGGCCAGGCCTCCAATGATCACCTGGCTCCCTCCTACCTCAACGCTTATAGGGGACCACGAGATGTTGTCCCTTAGAGCCAGTGTCTGACATTCCAACGGTACTTGAAAATTATGGACACTTTACCCAAGTGAATGACCATCTGTCCCTTTGGGAGGATGGCTGGGGGATTCATGACCATGTATCCTCACTGCAGTGACTGAGGGTCCATCCTCATGGGGACTTACACTCTCCTTCAGTAGACAGCTTTCAGGTCTGAAAACTGGCCAAGGGATCATAACTATTGGCATAGCGTCCCTCAGTTTCCTGATAAGTCATCCTTGATTTCTCTTCCCCAGTATAGTTTGAGAAATATCCTTTGGGATATTTTTGCAGCTAGAGGCATTGTACTCCCTGCCACTCCCACAGACCGCTGCACACCAGACTCTTGGTTGCCACGCTGCCTTGCCACTCATTCCTGTGGCTGCACTGAACTTGCTTCTGATGGGTCAGCAGCACCACCTGGCCTCTGTCTTCTGTGATCTGCTTGCTCTCATGGAATGCTGTAACATCATCTCCTACTCTGAGCCCTGGCCCACGGAGCATAGTCCCTCTGAACTTCAATGATATCTCCGAAGCATATTACTTAGTGATCAGAAGATGGAGCAAACCCAGGTCCATGAAAGAACATATCTACTGGTCTTATCCCTTCTTCCATCATCTTTGATGGCATCTCTGGCATTTCTGCTTCACTTACCATTGGTCATTCCAAAAGCGACTGAATAATGTGTTTAGTGCCTTCTCCAAGGGTCCTTGCCGGGGTGTCAAATGCTAGATCATATGAGGGCACCGTAGCCACGGCTGATGCTGACGGGCATCTCACAGAGCTGGGGGTTGTGGGGGAGCCACCCTTGGCATGAAGTTGACACTGTGATCAGTAGATGGAAAGACAGAAAGACCCTTGGCACAGACACTGGATCAATTGAATTCAAAGTCCTCCTTCTCCCCCATAAGACTTGCTCTTTGAATGGATAAATTCACTATCTCAAGCCAGTCTGATTTTTTTTTTAAAGATTTATTTATTTATTTATTTGAGAGAGATCGAGAGGAGGAGGAGGAGAAGAAGGGGGAGACGGAAAGAGGATGTTAAGCAGACTCTACACAGAGCCTGACACGGAGCTTGATCTCATGACACTCATGTTAAGACCTGAGCTGAAACCAAGTTGGAAACTTAGCTGACTGTGCCACCTGGGCGCCCTGAAATTTTTTTTTCAGTTTGCTATCTGAAGCATTTTGACACATACTTAGCTCTTTTTTTTACTTCTGTCTTTAAATCTTCTCTTCAAAGGACTCAGATGCAAATCCATGAGACTCTATTCTCTGCTGTTTGCAAATACCTCTTCTCTCTTACAGGGAATGCCACCCTCCCCTGTTGCCCACCAACCCACAGGTGGCCACATTTGCACACTCAGACTCAGCTTGGTCTTCCAGCTGGGCGGGGGGTGTCCCCAAATAAGGAGAACCCAGGGCAGTTATTGGGATCCAGAGTACGGTACCAATGACTGGAGAGTTTGGGGCAGTTGACAATAGGTACTCGGAACAGAAAGTTTTAGAATCAAACCTCTGGTGTCAAATCCCCCACTCCACCACTGTGGGACCAGGAGAAAAGTAATTTTACTTCTCCATGCCTCATTTTGTTTTTTTAATTTTTAAAAAAAGACTTAATTTATTTGTCAGAGAGTGAGCGAGAGCGCACAAGTGGGGGGAGCAGCGGGTGGAGGGAGAAGCAGTCTCGCTCTGCTGGGCAAGGAGCCTGATGCAGGACTCCATCCCAGGATCCCAGGATCATGACCTGAGCTGAAGGCAGCCTCTTAACTGACTCAGCCACGCCTCCCCCTCTCCCCCATTCCTTATTTTAAATTGGGTTTGGTAATAGCAGCTCTCACAAAGTTTTGTGAGGAATAAATGGAATAATGTATGGAAGGTGCGTAGGACACAGCTTGGTACACAGTAGGTGCTTAAAGTTATCTGTTGTTGGCTAGACTGATGGGTGAGCTGGTGTGATGGGGGATGGGTAGCAAGAAGAGAACCTTCTATTACTTGCCCCAGGGCTCTTAGCTCTTCCCGAGGTGAGTGGGCTAGGATCTGGGCTGCATCTGCTGACAGAGGCAGAGGAGGAATGGACAGTTCCTTCTTGGTGAAATCCTTTGCTGGCTGCCTCTTACTGGGTACACTGAATCCAAACAACTTCGTGGTGGTGATGGGGTGGGGCGGGAGGAGGGTGAGTTATTGGTTGGCGTCTGAGAATACTCCCTTTCCTTCTTCTGTGTGGGGAATTATTCTGGATTTGAGAGTTCTGAAGGCCTCAGAAGGTGGCTCACCACAGCTTTAAACTTCTTTTCATCTTGCTTGGCCCCTGTTACATCTTTATTGGGTTTATAAACTCTTTTTTCTCCTTTCTTTTAAAAATCACTGTTTATTTGTAGAGCCACTCATTTTAAAACTTGAGCAATATCTTAAATGTCATTTTTGCCCTGGTCTGCTCAAAATGCATGAGCTAGTGCCTCTTACATAATGAACTCAAGAGGCCTTTGAAAATAATGATTCCCAGCAAGTACTTAGCATGGGCAGTCATTACATAACATGGAAAAATGTACAACACCCATCATCAATTTGATCTAGTCTCTTAAAGTTGAGGAGATAGGGGCCATCTATAGACCGTGCCAGTAGAACCAGTTAATTCAACTGGTTCAGGCTGGGTACGCCAAGGGCCTTAAGGTGACCTGATAGGCCCTGATTTACTGGTCGATATAGTGAAATAACCACCAGATTCAGTCTTCAACTGGGTCATCTCTCTCAGGCTTTGTTTATTTTCTCTTTCCATCGTATTGGCCAATGGAATTGGGTTAATTGGCCTGTTGTCTTGGCATTGGGTACAGACACAGTTACAGTCAAACCGTTGGCCAATTCAATGGGGAAAAACATCTGTCAAGCTTATTCTTCCACTAGCTGATCTGGAAGCCCTGTGGAGACACAACGGTAGTTAAGATCAGATGAGAAATATAGGCCCGGGGAGCACGGTGGTGAGATGCGCTGTTTCCCTTTCTACATGGCTGTGTCATATTTGTGGCCTGACACCTGCTCTTCCTGCACGATGCCTCAATTTGGCTAATACATTCCGGATGACTGACTGGTTGGCTAAAGGGTTGATAGCAGAGACCTTGCTGATGCATGGGAAGAGCTCTAGAGTCAGAGGGATGCTGGTTTATCCCTTGGTTCTGCCACTGGTGTCTCGTGTGATGTGTGTCAAGCACTTTCCCTTTCTCTCACTTACCCCTCAGTTTTCTCAGGGGTAAGTGAGAACGATTTCAATAACTTGCCTCATATCAACGTTGTGAGGTGTGGGGAACAAGCTGTCCTGCTTGGCTGGAGATTGAGGGAGTTTTTGAGATGGAGGACTTTAGTTTTAAACTTGGGATATTCCCAGAAAAACTGGAATGAGTTGGTCCCTTGGTTTATGAGGGTCAAAGGAGACAGGGCCTGTGAGATATTTAAGATACATGGAACCTACTGGCCTCCAAGTCAGGAAGGCTACATTCTGTGTCCTGCTCTGTCACCCACTAGTCATGTATATAGGACAGTAGCACTTTATCTCTGAGAATCTCGGTTTCCTCCAAGGGAGAGAACTATCTGGCTGCCATCCAGGGCTCTTAAAGGTTCAATGAAATCAGGCAGGGGGAAGGGCTTTCTGAACGCTGAACCATCATTCCCATGTGAATCACTTTCTCAGTCTCACTGGCTCAGCCCCAGGAAAGAAGTGGGAGCAGAAACCTGGACTTCCATACCTCAAGCCAGAAATTCAAGTTTGCCACCTTGCCTCTGGGCATCCTCAGAGCACCAGGCCCTGCTATGTGATGTAGGAAGGCTCATGGTCTATAAAGAAGTAAGTTCAATGTCGTGTGTTGAGTGAAGAGAGGAGCTGGGGCTGGAGGCCACAGGAGCCCCGAGGAGAGGTCAGAGAACGGGGTGGGGGATAACTGAGCTACTGTGTGAGGGAAGCAGGTTCCAAGCACAGGGAACGGCTTGAGCAGATGTGAAGGTGAGGGGCTGCAGAGTGCCTGCAGGAAACTCCAAGTGTTTCTGTGTCACGGGACATAACGTTTGAAGTAAGAACATGCTAGAAGGTAAGGTAGATAGATGGGGGCCGGACCGGGAAAGGCCTTTAAAGCTGTGTTCGTGTGGACTCTTGTTGTTGTGAGAGGCAATCAAATAAGGGTAGGAAAAGAAAAGGGATTTGTTGAAGGATCTGAAGGATTCCGGGGTAGTTCAGAGAATTGAGGACAACAACACAGAAAAACTGTATTTGACAGTACCCACTCTCTGTCTCTCACTCATTCCCACCTTCCGTTCCGATCTTTCCTATCACATGTGGCCAACATGACATTGAACACGGTCATCAACGGCTCAGAGTCACATCTTTTTAAGTCTATCCTCCAAATCAAGAATCTTCCCTCCCAGTTCCAGTGGGAAAATCCCAGGAGAGGTCTCTGATTGGCTGAGTTTGGATCATGTGCCAGTTTCTGGACCAATCACTGCAGCCAAGGGGATAGGACGTTGGGATTGGCTCTGTGTAGTCATGCAGGCATCTGTAGGTCCTTGTGTTCACTCTGTTCCCAGACAGAAGAAGCAAGACTTGGAAGTGCTGGGCAGGCAACGGTAATAAACACCGTTGATTTCCATTATTCACAGGTTCCATATTTGCAGATTTGCTTACTAAAATTTACTTGCGATCCCAAAATCAACACTTACAGTGTTTTTGTGGTCGTTTATGGACATATGGAAAGCAAAGAGAAGTTTGTGTCACCGATGCACATGTTCCCAGCAGAAAAGGTGACGCCTTGCCCCCCTGTTTCAGCTCTCATACTGTAAACAATTGTCTTTTTCATGGTCTACTTTATGCCATGTTTTCCCCCATTTTTTGGTGCTTTTTTATGATGATTTCACCATTTAAAATGGCCCCCAAGCATAGTGCTGAAGTGTTGTCTAGTGTTCCTGAGCCCACTTAGGATATGATGTGGCCTTCTGGAGAAAACACATGTATTAAGTAAGTCTCATGAGGCATGAATTGTAGTCCTGTCGGCAGTTGAGTCCCATGTGAAAGAATCACCAATGTATATTAATGTGTATAAAAAAATTGAACAGAAACACACATATAATAGGGTTACATATTATCGATGGGCAAAAATGTTGTAGCTAGTGGCTCACAGAATTCTAACACTGCATTTCCCCAAGGATGAGGAATAGCTCTGTACTCACTAATTCAGTATTTGCAAGGGACTTCTTAGACAAGGCTATTTTGCATAACAGGAACGGACCATTCTATGCAAAATGCTCTATGTAAAAGAGTTTGCACTTTATTTGGGAAGAAACAGGGACCCTTGGAAGGGCTTTTTGTTTGTTTATTTGTTTTTTAAACGGGAGAGAGACACATATGATTTGTGTTTGAGAAAGTCCCTCTGGCTAGTGGGTGGAGACAGGACTGGGGCCAAGATCGAAGACAGGAAGAACCGTTAGAAGCAGGTTGTAGACTCTTTGGGAGAGATAATGAAGCCCAACCTAGGCAGTGGGGCTGGGGGTGCAGAGAAAGGGATGCATGTGAGAGCGGGGTTTAACAGCCCAAGCTGGCAAGAATGGGAAATCACTGTTGAAGGCAGCAGGGAAGAACCCCAAACATCTCAGGGTTTTAAAAATGTCTACATCAGGATTTCTTTCTTTCTTTCTTTTTTTTTTTTTCAAATTAAAGAAATGTCTCATTGGTCTGAGCCATGTGTTTCCTTCCATGAGAGGTGGCGGGGACCCTCAGCCTTTGGAGGGGAGCAGAGCAGCTGTAAGGGCTGGTGTTCAGGGACAGGCTCACATTCTCCCAGCACCCTCTCTGTAAACTGCACGCAAGACCAGCTGTGTTTTCTCTGCCTCCTTACATCATCACCAGTCATAAAAACCCTACCGCGGGGAATTGTGCTGACGATCTGGGCTGTGATGTATGAGACAAAGGAGTCCAGGGGCTGATTTCAGAGTTTGCACAGTTAAGATTCCTGCTGGTTGGGAGAAAAGGCAGGCTGGACCTGGCACGTGTTACATTAGACGATCGTCTACAGTTGCTCTCTAGGTCAATAATTTCCTGGCTTTAAGCAACTCTGGCTTTTGAGTTCAGCCTTGGTCTTTCATACAGCTGGTGGACCCCAGCAACGTGCCACAGCTGGCCTGAACACCCCCCTCCCCCGACCCTCCCCACTCTCCTCCAGCCAACCTCAAGGTCTCGAGCTCCTTGGTTCCAGGTGACCTGCTTTCCTTGCCTTTGCAGTTCTGCTCCAGCACTTTCCTCTGGCTGACCCGTTTGTAGCATCTCACCTGAGGCACACTAGAGTCTTGTATCCACGCATCTGGGCTCTATCCCTATAGAATAAAGAGCTCTCTGATGGGCGTGTGAGAGTCCAGTCTGGCTCCTTCACTCTCTGGACGTTTGGAGTGGCCCGGCTCTGCCGGTCAACGTGGATTTAGCCCATATTCTTGTTTTAGGAGGAACTTGCTCATCCAGGTACTTGGTTAGGACATGTAAGTGTAAAAAGACGTCTCTCATTCTATGGCCTCTTTCATAGTAACTCACATTTGAGAGTGTTCCTCACACACCAGGCACTGTGCTGAATGCCTTTACTCGAACCACTTTTCCAAGCACCTTATTAAGTGCTTTCCATTCTCACTCCCCCATTTTGTTGCTGAGAAAATGAGGCCCAGAGAGGTCAAGGAAGGTGTCCTAAGTCCTCTTGCTTGTGAGGTTGTCAATCCAGGGTGGCTGAGTCTAAAGCTTTTACTCTTGACCGAGGTCACTGCTCATGAACGTCTTCCAGAAGTGTGTGCTTGCTGGTGTGCCTCCCTGGCCCGAACTTCATCCCAGCGGGGTGCCAGGAAATCCCCAGACTCAGAGCTCAGCAGTTCCCCAAGCCAATGGCCATCACACACTCGGAGTTGTGGATTCTTCCGCTTTCAGGATTTAGGAACTCATCTGGCGTGCTGAGGTACCACCCGCCAACACACACTCTTTATCTGATTTTTTTGTGGGCGTTTTTCTTTACACAAGTAATACATGGTTTTATTCTCGTTGTAAACGTTTCAAGAGTGTTCCAAAGAGAACATGAAAGTCTGTCCTTACCTCTCTTTCTCTCTTTCTTTCCAATTCCTCTGCTGGATGGCCATAATGAATAGTTTACCGTCCCTTCTCCTGGTCCACTTTCTACACGTTTCTGGGCATTTGTGTGTATCTGTGTGTACACCTTTGCTCCCCTTGATGAGGGAGCAGGAGGCTGGCTGAGGACAAAGCAAAAGCTGGCGCCTTGCACCCCCTCTTCACCCACTCCCCTCCATATGTGTAGCATTCCTCAGGCACCCCTGACTGCCATAAAACGATAAATAGTTAACTTGCAGGGATCGCAATCCTGCAGAACAGGAATCTCCCTTGCTCTACAAGATGTCCTAGAGACCTAAACAGGGAGGTTACCTTATCAATAGCACAAATTTCCAGAGGCAAATAACTCTTGGTTCCTGAAGCCCTAATGTCTCCCTCCCACCATAAACTGGAGGAGACTGAGGTAGAAGGGAATGTAAATGATAGCAGGATCATAAGAATCTCCCAACAATCTTTTTTTTTTTTTTTTTAAGATTATTTATTTATTTATTTGACAGACAGGGATCACAAGTAGGCAGAGAGGCAGGCAGAGGGAGAGAGGGAGAAGCAGGCTCCCTGCCCAGCAGAGAGCCCGATGCGGGGCTCGATCCCAGGACCCTGAGATCATGACCTGAGCCGAACGCAGAGGCTTAACCCACTGAGCCACCCAGGCGCCCCTCTCCCAACAATCTTGATGTTAATACCTGACCTAAGGACGACATTGATCAAGCCATAAGGGCAAGGCCTCCCCCAGCACCTTGTAGACCCTCCCTAACATGTGAGAACTCTGTCGAAACCTCCCATCCCTTCACCACCTCCCCCCAACCGTGGGGTATGTAACATGCCCACCCTCACAACCCGGGGCAGCAGCTCTTCCTGCCCACGGGTCCTGTCCCCGTGCTTTAAGAAACCACCATTTTGCACCAACGACGTCTTAAGAATTCTTTCTTTAGTCGTCGGCTCCGAACCTCCTCACCCCACCGAACCTGACTTAGGTTCTGGGACTTCATCACCCTCACCCCCTTTTGAACAAATGGGATCATCTTATCCATACTGTTCTGCAACCTGATTTTTTTTTTCACTTACTATATCTTAGAGGTCTTTCCACGACAGTCCCTGTCACTTTCCCTGATTCATTTGGATGGGTACGCGGTATTCCATATTGCGGATTTGCCATGATTTATTTAATCTACTTGACCAGGTACTTTTAAACAATGCAAACCGTTTGAAAAAGTAAATTATCCATGGTTACTGGGCAGTAACCAAATAAATAAGAAAGACTGAAGTGGGGGATGGTTGTCAAAAGTGGAATGTTAATTAGGGTTATGGGGAAGGATAAGGCGGGGCTCGGTATCCCAAGCTTTGACCCCTTGCCTGCCCGCCTCTGCCTTCTCCATTCCTACCCGGCTGTGGGCTGGGCGCTCTTCCCTAATTTTAGCATTTCCCACAGAGTGACGTCATGCTTCTTCTGCATCCAGTCCCTTCAAGGCTTCCTGACCACATAACTGCGGCGTGACCACATCGCCCTTCTTGCTGCCATCCCAAAGAGGTTTGGACCCGAGACGCCCAAATTCCAGGCCATCTCGACACCATTCGGTGCTGCAGGGACAACAGCTGGTTAAACCTTGCCGGCTCAGAGGTACCAGTAAGTCTGCAGCAACCCAAATTCCATAGGCCTCTTACTCAGTTTTCCAGAGTAAAACCCAAACACCCATTTTTGTTGAGACTTTGACGAGCCCTTGAAACCACCAAGGGCCCGGCTCGCCTGGGCCCAAGTCTGAAATATGTCAGGCAGGTGTTTCCAAAGAACTTATGCTACGGGAAAATATATCCTGATGTAATCTGACTAATTTGGCTTTTGCCTTACTTTCAAGAGAACTGGCTATTTGTAATGGAAACAGTTCTCGGCCACTTCAGACAGGGCTTTGTAATATGAGCCGCTAAAACCCTGCAGGTGCTACGGGGACCCCTGTTTTCATTCTACATCTCAAGTTTGTTTACTTTAATGTGTTTCTCTGGGAGGAGAAAAAAAAAGAGACGGGGAGGGGTTTAACAAGTCATTTTTCATTTCAAAAAAAGAAATGGTTTTGTTTTGAGAAAATTAGTGTTGAGGGGGCCCCTGGAGTCCTGCTGGCGACAGGAAGCGCACATGGCCTTGGAGGATATGTTTCCCGAGACTAATTCCCCAAAGACACGTGTTCAGGAGCCGGCATACCTGGGCCCTTGGCAGAGGCATCAATTAGAAAGTGGGAAGCAGTGTTTCCCTTGCTAATTCTTGGCTACCGAATAGGGGTGACTGAAAGCTCTTTCTTCCCCCCTCGGAGTTAGGTAGTTTTGAAAATTGTAAAATTATGAATTCAACCTCGGGTTCAATCAAGGGAGGGGGAAATGTTTTCCAGGGTACAAAGCCGGTGTGATGGGTGGAGAGGGCCATCCCTCGAGAGCACCCATGGCCAGCCATGGGCACTCGCCCTGCCCAGGGGAGGCTGCTCTCACCCGGGAGGTCGGTGGGGGTCAGGGTGTCCGGGCTGCGGCAGGCTCGGCCTCAGGGTGGGGATTCCAACTAGAGAGGAGACAAGGCAAATGAGAAGAGCCTCAGTTACTTCATGCAGGTTGAGAGCAGCAGATGGCTATCATCGGGATAGAACATGTGATGTGTTTGCCACTCAGGGCTCTCCCGTGCCCCGGAGACGGGCTTCAGTGAAACTCCCACCCCAATTCCCTACCCTTGATGTGAAAGCTGAGTGCACGTTCCCGGATGTGCCAGTCCCTACGGAGGGTATTTTCACACAGCCTTCTCCCTCCTGGCCCGTGTTTGTTTACGTAGGCTGCCTTGAGACTGGGCCATGTCAGTGTGTGCAGGGACCTTGCCCCTTCTCATGTTTTACCAAGAAAATCTGCTCCTAGACGATCAAGCATGCACAGATTTAGCGATGTTACTGACCATTGTTGAGATCGCTTTATGGAGCACACCCCGCCTTCGCCATCTTGCGTGTCTGTCTGGGCCTTTTCTTTCCTTCCTCTTTCTTCTTCCCTCGCTGGAGAAATAAGCAACATTATCTTGGTTCCTCCGACAGAAGAGCCCCTTTCTCGAATACTCAGGTGCCCTTGGGGGCTCACACTCTCCAACAATATTTTCTCTCCTGAGGAAAATTCTGGTGAATTAAATGTTCAACTCAAACATAAATGTACCCACAGGTGCTTCACAGAGCATTTAAAATGGTGTTGTTATATGGGTCCGTGGAGTCCTATGTATCATGGCCAATTCAAACTGAAAAAGGCTTTGGAGACCGGCTAATCTAAACCTTCATTTTACAAGTTAGGAGACAGATACCCAAAGAAGGGAAGGGACTTGCCCAGGGTCACCTTGTAGTGGTGGGGCTGGACTAAGAACCAAGGCCTCCTGACTCCTGTCTCAGTGTTCTTTACTCTAGGCCATATGTCTTTAGCAAGCCCCTGCCCCATTTCTTTAACGGCTGTTTCAGGAAGGGATTCGAGTGCATTCTGGCACATTCCATGGTAAGTCCTATTGTTACTTTCTATTACGTCTCTCTCAAAGTCATCCCTGCCTCTCCTTTCCCACTGCCTTCGTAGGGGGAAAGAGGGAAGGGAGAGAAAGTAAAATAGTTTTATCTGAATTCATTGTAGCTTGAGATTTGATAACTATTGGCTGGCTTGTTGGATATGATCAACTTACAAGGAAGCTGAAGAATGACTTTGAAGATTGTAATGCTCAATATTTGGGAGGCTTTGGTTGGGACACAACTCTTACACAGTGCTGTTGGGAACTGGTACAGTGTTAACCCAAAAGTAATTTGGCAATAGGTATTATGAACTTCAATAATAGCATATGCTATATTTTGCCAAGCCTTTAAATGAAAGGATAACATGATATAATTTCATTCATGAGTCTTAAGTGGAGGGCTTGATGAATTTTTAAAAGAGAATATGCTTTGGTACCCACCATTCAGATCACGAGACAGACTATTACCAACACCTCAAGAATCTCTTTTGTATCATCTTTTGGTTATCATTCTCCAAAAGTAACCAATATCCTGACTTCTATCACTTGTAGGTTAATTTTTCCCGATTCTGAATTCCATATGAATGGGATCATACACAGTTATACTCTTTCTTTTCTTCTTCCAGTCACCTTATACCTTTGAGGCTTATCCATGGTCTCACATAAGTTTGTTTGCTCTTTTTCACTGCCGAATAGTATTCCATTGTTGAGTTTATTTATCCGTTCTACTGCTGACAGATTGTTGAGAGGTTTCTAGTTTCTAAGTGTTAAAAATAATGCCGTATGATATTTTTGGCATGACTTTCAAAACAACATGCACACATGCATCCATTTCTTTTTTTGTTTTTTTTTTTTTTTAAAGATTTTATTTATTTATTTGATAGACAGAGATCACAAGTAGGCAGAGAGGCAGGCAGAGAGAGAAGAGGAAACAGGCTCCCCGCCAAGCAGAGAGCCCAATGCGGGGCTCGATCCCAGGACACCGGGATCATGACCTGAGCCGAAGGCAGAGGCTTAACCCACTGAGCCACCCACGTGCCCCCACACACATCCATTTCTAAGAGTATACATTTGTAGTAGAATTCTTGATTATAAAACATGTGTATGTTCAGCTTTAGTAATTACTACAAATATTTCTTGAAAGCAGTTATACTAACTTATACTTCCATAGAAATATAGGAGAGTGAGAATAGATCTATATCCTAGCAACACTTGGTTTGGGTTTAAAAAATGTAGACATTCTGACTGTAGAGGATGATATCTCATTGTGGTTTTAATTAGGCATTTATGAATAACAAATTGACCCCTTGGATATTGTCCTTTTGTGAAGTAATTGTTCAAGGTTTTTCTCACTTTGAAGGGTTTCTTATTTTTTCTTTTTATTTGTAGGAGTTCTTTATATAATCAATGTATAGCTTTCTTGTATTGCAAATGTCTTCTTGCATTCTGTTTGCATTTTTACCCTCTTAATGGTATCTTTCCATCAACAGCAATTCTTAATTTTAAAAGTCTAATATACTAATCTTTTCCTTTATGTGTATTGTTTATTTGTGTTTGTTTAAGAAACTTGTGTCGATTCATGATCATAAATATACACCCTATGTTTTATTCTAGGAACTTTATTTTTTAAATTTTTTAAAAAGATTTTATTTATTTATTTGACAGAGATCACAAGTTTGCAGAGAAGCAGGCAGAGAGAGAGTGAGAGAGAGAGAGAGGAGGAGGAAGCAGGCTCCCCATTGAGCAGAGAGCCCGATGCGGGACTAGATTCCAGGACCTTGTGACCATGACCTGAGCCGAAGGCAGAGGCTTTAACCCACTGAGCCACCCAGGCGCCCCCTAGGTACTTTACTATTTTACTTTTTACATTTGGGCTTATGATTCACCTGATATAGAATTTTAAGTATGATATGAGGGGAAAGTGAACTGCCATAAGTTTCCATAAGTTTATGCAATTGATCTAATACCATCTATCAACAAGATAATATTTTCCCCACTATACTGTAGTGGTACCTTTGCCATAAATCAGGTAACTGTATATATTTGGGTCTATCTCAACTTTGTTAGTCATGCCCTTTAAATCTTTATATATCCTTATTAATTTTTATGTCTGTATTATTAGTTACTGACAGACATGTTTCAGAACATTCCACTGTGATTATGGAATTAGTTATTTTTCCTTTTAGTTCTTACAATGTTTGAGGCTCCATTACTCAACTCATTTGAATTTAGGATTGTTATATATTTCTGTTAAGCTGGACCCCTCTATAATTCTGAATAGTTACTCTTTATGTCTACTAATACTTCTGGTGTTAATGTCTATTTCATCTGATATTAGTAGATCTATACCTCCTTTTAAAAAATATTTACTCATTTTTTAATGTTTTTATGGATATGTTTACCTGTCCTTTTACTTTTAACTTTTCTAAGTCATTAGATTTATTTCTTTTATAAACAATGTGTATTTTTGGAAATCCAGATTAATCATCATTCTGTTTTAAGGTCCTAGAGCCTCACTGTGGTTTTAACATGCTTATCCCTGATGAACAGTGATGTTGAACATTTTCCTCATGCTTATTAGCCATTCATACATCTTTCTGAAGTGTCCATTCAAACCTATGGCACACTTTAAAAACATTGGGTGGTCTGCATTTTTCTTATTGATTTGTAAGAGTTCTTTCTATGTTCTGGATATGAGTTTTTTGTTAGATATGTGTATTGTGAATAATTTGTCCCAGACTATGGACTGCTCTTTATTTTCTTGATGCATTTGTTAATAATAGTGAACAGTTCTTTGAAGAAAAGAACCCCCTAAGTGACCAATAATGTTATGCAGGATATGGGAAAATGCTTATTACATATTGTTGGACTGAAAGAAGATGATATAAATTATATTTTGCATTATGACCTTAATTATTTAAGAATATGCATTAAAAAAGGTGGAGAGAAATACCCAAAACATTGCTTTGGCTAACTCTGGGTAGTGAGATTATGCTCTCCTGTAATCCTTTTTATTGTGGCAAATACACATAACATGAAATTTACCATTTTCACCATCTTGAAGTATACTATTCAGTGGCATTAAAAAGTACATTTCTGATGCTGTACAACTATCACCACTCTCTAACACTGGAACTTTTTCCATCACCCCAAATGGAAACCTTGGACCTAATAAGCAGTCACTCCTGACAATCACGA